>NW_025209865.1:15181-17806 GCF_004010195.1 Chiloscyllium plagiosum
TGCAGGTTGGGTGGATTGGTCATGCTAAATTACCCAATGTGTGCAGGCTGGGTGGATTGGTCATGCTAAATTACCTAGAGTGTACAGGCTAGGTGGATTGGTCATGCTAAATTATCCAGAGTATGTGGATTGGTCATGCTAAATTACCCAATGTGTGCAGGCTGGGTGGATTGGTCATGCTAAATTACCTAGAGTGTACAGGCTAGGTGGATTGGTCATGCTAAATTATCCAGAGTATGCAGGCTAGGTGGATTGGACATGCTAAATTACCCAGAGTGTGCAGGCTGGGTGGATTGGTCATGCTAAATTATCCAGAGTGTGTAGGTTAGGTGGATTGGACATGCTAAATTACCCAGAGTGTGCAGGCTGGGTGGATTGCTCGTCCAAAATTGGCCAGAGCGTGCAGGATGGGTGGATTGGTCACGCTAAATTATCCAGAGTGTGTAGGTTAGGTGGATTGGTCATGCTAAATTACCCTAGGTGTGCAGGCTAGGTGGATTAGTCATACTAAATTACCTCGAGTGTACAGGCTTGGTGGATTCGTCATGCTAAAGTACCCAGAGCGTGAAGGCTACGTGGATTGCTCATACTAAATTATCCAGAGTGTGCAGGCTAGGTGGATTGGTCATGCTAAATTACCCAGAGTGTGCAGGCTGGGTGGATTGCTCGTCCAAAATTGGCCAGAGCGTGCAGGATGGGTGGATTGGCCACACTAAATTACTCAGAGTGTGCAGGTTGGGTGGACTGATCATACTAAATTACCCAGAGTGTGTAGGTTAGGTGGATTGGTCATGCTGAATTATCCAGAGTGTGCAGGCTGGGTGGATTGGTCATGCTAAATTAGCCAGAGTCTGCAGGCTGGGTGGATTGGTCATGCTAAATTACCCAGAGTGTGCAGGCTAGGTGGATTGGTCATACAAAATTGGCCAGAGCGTGCAGGCTAGGCGGATAAGTCATGCTAAATTACCCAGAATGTGCAAGGTGGGTGGACTGATCATACTAAATTACCCAAAGTGTGCAAGTTAGGTGGATTGGTCATGCTAAATTACCCAGAGTGTGCAGGCTGGGTGGATTGCTCGTCCAAAATTGGCCAGAGCGTGCAGGATGGGTGGATTGGTCACGCTAAATTACTCAGAGTGTGCAGGTCGGGTGGACTGATCATACTAAATTACCCAGAGTGTGCAGGCTAGGTGGATTGGTCATACTAAATTACCCAATGTGTGCAGGCTGGGTGGATTGGTCATGCTAAATTACCCAGAGTGTGCAGGTTGGGTGGATTGGTCATGCTAAATTACCCAATGTGTGCAGGTTGGGTGGATTGGTCATACTAAATTACCCAGAGTGTGCAGGCTGGGTGGATTGGTCATGCTAAATTACCCAGAGTGTACAGGCTATGTGGATAGCTCATGCTAAATTACCCAGAGTGTGCAGGCTGGGTGGATTGGTCATGCTAAATTACCCAGAGCCTGCAGGCTAGGTGGATTGGTCATGCTAAATTACCTCGAGTGTACAGACTAGGTGCATTGGTCATGCTAAATTACCCAGAGTGTGCAGGCTAGGTGGATTAGTCATGCTAAATTGGCCAGAGTGTGCAGGCTAGGCGGATAAGTCGTGCTAAATTACCCAGAATGTGCAGGGTGGGTGGACTGATCATACTAAATTACCCAAAGTGTGCAAGTTAGGTGGACTGATCATACTAAATTACCCAAAGTGTGCAAGTTAGGTGGATTGGTCATACTAAATTACCCAGAGTGTGCAGGATGGGTGGATTGCTCGTCCAAAATTGGCCAGAGCGTGCAGGATGGGTGGATTGGCCACGCTAAATTACTCAGAGTGTGCAGGTTGGGTGGATTGGTCATGCTAAATTACCCAGAGTGTGCAGGTTGCGTGGATTGGTCATGCTAAATTACCCAGAGTGTGCAGGCTGGGTGGATTGGTCATGCTAAATTACCCAGAGTGTGCAGGTTAGGTGGATTGGTCATGCTAAATTACCCAGAGTGTACAGGCTCGGTGGATTGGTCATGCTAAATTACCCAGAGTGTGCAGGTTAGGTGGATTGGTCATGCAAAATTACCCAGAGTGTGCAGGCTGGGTGGATTGGTCATGCAAAATTACCCAGAGTGTGCAGGCTATGTGGATTGGTCATGCAAAATTACCCAGTGTGTGCAGGCTAGGTGGATTCGTCATACTAAATTACCCAATGTGTGCAGGCTAGGTGGATTGGTCATGCTAAATTACCCAGAGTGTGCAGGCTGGGTGGATTGGTCATGCTAAATTACCCAGAGTGTGCAGGCTAGGTGGATTGGCAATGGGGCAATGTTGGGTAAGGATGAGTGGACTCTTCTCAGAGGCTTGGTGTGATCTCATTGGGCCAAAAGGCGTTTTTCCACAGTGTCGGATTATTCTGTGACTTTCCCCATACCCGTGCGTGTCATTTCTATCCAAATAACCAGCCAATGTCTTCATCAAACCTGCCCCCACCACATTTCCTTTGTCACTATGTTTAAAAATATTTTCGTGACAATCTTCCCACCTTTTTCATATAATCAGAAGAAATGTGTTCAGATTGAACTTGCTAAGCGGAAGTGTTCAGTTTTGTTTTAAACTGGGCTGATTAGTTAATAA
>NW_025209866.1:0-9144 GCF_004010195.1 Chiloscyllium plagiosum
TGGAGTTTGTATCCTTCTAGTGGGGCAAGGATACAATGTGCACTGCTCCTGATCGAAGCTGGGACTTGAAGGTAAGCAATGATTCTCTAATGCTGACTGTATTGGAGCTATAAGATGTCAGTATTCTCTTGTCTTTTCTTAACTCCTCCTCTCTTTCTGTCAATATGAGCAAACACACAAATCACAATGAAAAATGAGTAACGAACACGGGGTTGCAATCAATGCTATAAGTTTTATTGCCACAAGTCAGAAGGTAGTGTTCCAGGGGTGATGAAATTGACTCAGTGGAGCTGAGCCTGAACAACAGGAATACAGTTAGTATCAGTTGGAGGCTCAGAGGAGTCGCAAACGTGGGACAATTCCCAATGTCTCAATTATTTCTTCTTACAGTAGTGTGACCCTTCAGGGCAATACACAACGATGTAAACTTCTCCTGGATCGCAGCAATTCGCTCTGCACACTCCTCCGACAAATGCACAAGAGGAAAATTCACCTTGCCAACAGAAAGGGAGACATTATTGAAGCAACGGTTGAGACAGACCAACCCTGATGCCTACTATCACTGATATACGTGGACCTCAGAACGCTGTACAATATTCCCATTGCCATGTTACCGAGTGAAAAGGAGAAGAGAACCAATGGACCACAGTAAAGTAACGGCCCAAGCAAAGATAACTTTCATCCCAAAAGCTCTGTGCTGGTCGAAAGATAAAGTCGCCTATTCTGGCTCAACATTCCAGGACCTGATGTGTATTGTTACAGTTTCCAGAGTTACCCGTACAGATTCAAGTTCAATTCGTATGCATCTCTTCTGGACTTTCTCTAGAGCGCTGATGCTGTCCCTGTAAGGTGCTAACCAGTTTTCCATAACAAACCTCCGGCTGAGTTCAAACCAGCGGCTCACAAAATGAGATAGAATATCTGGATCAGAGAGGACTTGGAAGGCTGAAGAGTCTGTTCCTGTGCTGTAAATTTTGAAAAACAAATTGTCTTTACTTGACAAAAACATTCATTCTAAGTCAACAGACAAGATTGAAATTCAACCACTAAAGAACTTTACGAAGCAATCAAATGAAACTTGCTTAGATTCCACAATCCATTAGGGAACGACTGCACTTAGGTTTCAATTATCAATTTTTCACTCGTCGTAATGTCTTCTCCCCTCTCGAGTGCCCTTTTCTTTATGGAAGTCACACTTATACTGCTCATCACTTTTCATCCCTGACAACATATTGGGGCTCTTCAGTGCCGATGGACATTATCTTCGAAAATGCAGCTAATCTTTTCACGCTAATTTGTTGTTTCTCTTTCTAATTCTTCGATTGCATAAACAGTTCAGAACATTGTACTATCAGAATTGTTCTTCAAACTTCCACTAAATAACAAAAATGTAACTGTGATCAAACTATGCGTTACAAAAATGCCCCTTTATAGAATGCTTACACACTGAGAACTTCCAGTTTACAGAGAGCTGATAACTTCCTCAATGTTTCCTCCTGTGGAGAATCTCATCTTGTCCAGTTTATCTCTATGGATACTACAGTTTTAGGTGCGACCGTCTTGTCTTAGCTGATTTACGTAGTAGTTTTGCTTGTTCAGTTTAATTTCAGATTTGAGTTGTTACAAAAGTACCCCATTCACGAAACCATTGCACAATTACCTTTCGAGTGTGCAGAATATCCTGACAGAAGGGAACTAATATTTCTTGAGAAGCAGCCTTTGTAAACCAGTTAACTAGCAAGGAGAAATTTATCAGTGATCTTTAAAGATGGCAATGTCCCTTTTGACAATGCACTTTTACGACTTGGAGACTATCACCACACTGGAATGATCACTGAACACAATTCCTGGAACACGACTACTGACAGGGTTGTTCCACCACAAATATGGAGTTGTCATCAAGAAATTTCAAATCTACCCTTTTGAAAACAGGGAGCTTCTCTCTGCCTTTAAATACAGGCTCTGTTCAGAGGGTCACTGTTGATCTGAAACTGAACACAATATAAATTACGGCCATTTAAATATGAAGGTTACAAAAACAGTTCCGAGTCTTAGGAGACCTGGGCGAGTAACTCATCTCCTAACTCCCTGAAGTCTGTTCGCCATCTATAAGGTGAAAGTAAGGACTGTAATGGAAATCATCGGACTCGATTGAGCGGGTGCAACTCCGACAACGCCCAAGAAACTCGACACAATTCCACGAGAAGCAGCCACTTGGTGCGTAACATATCTTGAGCCACCCCTTTCCTGCCGATGGGCACTAGCAACAGTGTGCATCGTCGACCATGATTGCAGGATTTTAAAGAGAAAGACAGAATAGAGAAACTGAGCGTGTTCTCCTCGGCGCCGAGAAGAGGTAACTTAATTCAGATGCTAAAAATTGTGGACAATTTTGAAAGGGTAATGAAGGATGTTTTTTTTTTCAACTTTTTGGTCGGATTTTAAGTGGGATTTTAATTTCAAGATTTTCAGCAAGAGAGCTGGGAATGAGATGAGGAGAAAGGTCTTCAGGCTGAAATTTGTTAGTATTTGCAGTGTGTTTCTTAAAAATTGTTCCATTCTGCTGGGACAACTGCTGATCATATTGAAAAGCACTATCCAGGTCCCTGCTCTCCTGTACTCCCCTCATGTTGTCCCACTGGGAATTATTTCTCAGAGAATTATCAGGAGTGGAGTGCATGCCTGGGTGTATGGTGGACGTGAATTCCATCGCAGATTTCAGAGAACAGAGCTCGATATATGTTTGGAAGTGATGAATAGAGAGGACTGCAGAGAGAGGACTTGAGGACAGAACAAGCGGGGTTTCCTTTTCAGGAGCAAGTACCTGCACGATGGCTGCAATGGCTTCCTTGCTTTCTATAAACGTTCCAGAATTCTCATTATTTTATGGAGACTGGGTCCAATGTGATTCATGAAAACTCAGGGAGACCCACGGATACATTGAAGCACAGAATTCATTTGAGATGCTTCAGCCCATCAAGTATCTGCTGCCAAAGACATCCAAAAACTGCATGAGGCCACATTCCCACACATCCATCGATGTCAGTGCATACTAAAGGGTGCAGGGCTCCCACCTCCGCTAACCTGCTAGGCAGAGCATTTCAGACTACCACCTCTCTCTGAATGACGAATTATTCCCTCCATTCCTGTCTGCAAACCTGGCATTTCCATTAAAATGTTCTACTCTTTGGTCTGGCCAATTCAATGAAGTGGAGCGTTACATCGTGCCCACTCTGCCTGTGACCCTCATAATCATTAATATCTCCAACTGGACTCCTCGGAACGTCGCTGCTCCAACGAAAACAATCTGAGCTTCGTCTATCTCCCTTCTCAGATGAATTGATTCAACCCACTTTAGCTGTGACTCTCCTTCTGTGTGTGTGTGTGTGTGTGTGTGTGTATAGGTGCAAGCAAGTGGGAGAGTTCGAAGTGGGGCACGTTTAGAATGAATGAATTAATGCTTGTTTGATCTAAAGCTTTCTGTCTGCCTGTCTGATCATCAAGCGATGACGTAGATCAAAAGTGCAAATCAAAGCCATGTTTTCTTTTGTAAAAAATCACTTGAGTTTATTAAAAGAATCGGCGTCTTCCCTGACAACATATTGAGGCACAATAATTGTCTGTCTGTGTGTGTCTCTTTATATATGAGTACATGTGTGTGCATGTCTGTTTGCATGTGCACAGTTATGCTTTTCTGTATCTGTGTATATGTGTACTACTCAATGTGCTGTGTGTGTGTCAGTGTATGTGTGAGAGAGAGGGTGTGTGTGCGCGAGAGAGAGAGAGAGAAAGGGCCCATCTGCCAAAAATGGGAAACTATTTAAATGAATGTCTTTAAACATGAAGATACTGAGGCTGAGTCTCCCTCGCTCTCTTTGTCTCTCTCTCTATCTCTCTCTCTGCCTCTGTCTCTATTCCTCTATTAAACCAATACAATGTAAATCTCTACTGATGTCCCATGTAACTATTGAACACACAGCTTTTTTTGACCTCTCACGGAACTGCAAAAGAAACAGTTCTTGGCGAAAAGTCAATCTTTGTTAATTTCTCAGGATCGACAATTGTTTCGGGCTTCAATGAATGTTTTTCGATTGCACGTGAAATGGACTTCATATTGCAGGTGCTAAGTGGCGATAAAAAGATAAAAAATGAAATCTCTATCGTTATGCCGTGACCTAGACTAAGTTCAGAGAGCAATTGAAAATGGACAACGTTAAAAAAATCACACAACACCTGGTTATAGTCCAGCAGGTTTATTTCGAAGCACTAGATTTTGGAGCACTGCTCCTTCATCAGGTGGTTGTGGAGTATAAGATCGGAAGGCACGGAATTTATAGCAAAAAACACAGTGTGATGTAACTGAAATTATATATCGAAACAAATGTTCGTGTACTTCAACCAAATTGTTAAATGCGTGAAGCAGCGAGAACAACCAAAGTATTTACTGCCTGTGAAATCTGTGGAGACTCACTTTTTTCAAGTCATTTTGTCAACGAATAAAGCAAATCGCTTCAAAAGCAACAGTGCAGATTCCATCGCTCTGCAATTGATTCTGTATCAAGCGCTCACTTGGACGAAATCACTGTAATGTGTCAGCATGTGTAGCATAATTTCCTATTCATTGTGCTTGTCTCTGCTAGTGTTTGTTTATTACTAAGTGTGCTGCCTTGTACAAAGTAACATGTAATAACACGAATTGCCTTTTCGAAGGTGGTGATGAGCTCGCTCACTGACGATCCACAGGCGGTGCTGGGGTAAGCACAAGGAGCAGTGTTGTCAGGAAGCGATGGACAAAGTTTGAGCCCCAACATTGTGAAGGAACGGTTATGTTGTTACCTGTATAGAATTGTTGTGGTTTGCACGTGACCATTAAGGTCTCACTGCATCTGCTGTGCCTTTTATTTTCTTGTTACTGATCATGGCTGGAGAGTGTGCTGCGAAAGAGATCTTTGTGAGCAGAGGCAGTGCATTGTTCTTGTTCAAGTGGTTAACACATGATTTATCAAACGGCAGACTGTCGGCTCGGTAGAATCATGTGTTGATGCTATGGAATGCCCAGCCTCTGGCCTGCTGATGCAGTATGTATGTAATTCAGGTTCAGCAAAAAATAAATGGCCCAACACGTAATGGTACTTGTGCAGAATTCAGCTAGTGAAACGTCATTGAAATCAAGGTAGGGATGGTTGAGATTGGTTTGATTTCATTTTGTTGAAATTACAACTTTACTGAAGATGTGTGACAATAAAATCCTTTGCTATTTGTGAGCACAGGTTTGAGTGATCTCTGTGTCATGTTGCGTTTAGATCTATAGTATTTGCGTAATAATGTGTTTGTTTGAAGCTTTTTGCTGCAGTTCCACTTGTGATTGGAGAAGGAAAATTAGACATCCTGAGGACACATCTACTGAAACGGATACTCTAGATGACATTGGTGACAGTACAGGTAAATAGCTGTCGAATGTGGAAGGATCATTTTGGATCTTAGAGGTGAGAGGGGAGATGCTGGCGCAGATTTTCACGACTTGCAGTGGCAGGGGAGGTGCCAGGAGAGGAAGTTGTGTTGATAAGTGTTGTAAACCTGACAAGTGTCGCCAGGATAACTGTCTCTCCGAAGCACAGATATTTGGGAGGCAGTTTGGATGTGGCAGATATGGCGGATGATGATGTGGTGCATCCGGAGATCATTCGGTGCATTCCTGAAGAAGGGCCTGTGCCGGAAACGTCGAATCTCCTGTTTCCTGGATGCTGCCTGACCTGCTGTGCTGTTCCAGCAATAAAGTTTCAACTTTGATCTCCAGCATCTGCAGACCTCACTTTCTCCATCCGGAGGTCAGTGGGGTGGTAAGTGAGGACTGGCGGGGCTTTGCCCTTGTTGCGAAATGTGGGTTGAGTTTCATTGGCAGGGGTGTCGTAAGTATAGCACATTGTAGCGGAAGTTCCTGTCTTCGAAGAAGGACGTCATCAGGGATGTTCGATGGTGGAACGAGTTCACCTGCGAGCAGATGCGCTGGAATCAGAAGATTGAGAATAAAAAGAGCCATTTATACCGGAGGCAGGGTGTGGGTCAGTGTAGTCCAGGTAGCTGAAGGAGTCGGTCTGTCTGTAGTGGATGTCTGTGTTGAGTCGGTCACAGGTAATGAGATGCAGAGATACATGGAGGGTATGTACGTATCTGTGATGGTCCAGATTCACTCAATTTGGTCTCCTCTACATTGAGGAGATAGAATGCCATGTTGTGTATCGTTTCAGAGAACATTTCTGGGACGTCCGCAATAAGCAATCCCGCCGTCCCATGGCTGAATATGTTAATGCGTACTCCCACTCTGCCAGGGACATGCAGGTCCTGGGGCTGCATCATCGTCAAACACTAACCATAGGACGCCCGGAGGAAGATCGCCTCCCGCCTTGCGACCCCCGAACCAGTCGGGATCAATATGAATTTCACCAGTTTCTCCATTTGCCCTCCCACCACCTTATCTCAGTCTCAATCTTTCAACTCAACAAAACCCTGTTGAACCGTCTGAGCTGGCCACCTTCCTTCCCACATATAGGCTCCACTCTCTTCTCTGACCCATTAGTTTCACCTCCACCTTCATCTACCTATCACATTCCAGTTGCATTATCTCATCCCAACCCCCTCTCGTTTATCACTCAGCCCTTTGGTACACAGGTCCTCCATCTTTCATGATGAAGGGCCTCTCCCTGAAATTTGGATTCTCATGCTGCCGGACTGGTTGTGCTTTTCCAGCACCACACTCTTCGATTCCATGTACACCACATCCACTGCTTTAACCTGATCCCATCTGTTTACTCACCTTCTCAAAGAACTCAATATGTTGACACATGACATACCCTTCACAGAACCGTGTTTACAATTCCATATCAAATTATTTCTTTCTACCGGATTAAAAAAACTATCTCTTATTTACGTTTCTAACACCTTACCCACAAGGAAAATAAGTTTCACTCATCTTTAATTAGCAGGATTAACTCTACTCCCCTTTTGGAACATATGCACATCATTTGCTATCCTCAAATCTTCTGGCACTATTCCTGTCGGAATGACGACATAAATCACAAAGTCAAAAGTTCTGCAATTTTCACCCCAGCGTCCCAGGGAATCTTAGGATAAATCCCACCCGGTACAGGAGACGTATCTATTACTACACATTTCAGAATTGCTAACACGTCCTCCTTATGAATATCAATCCCGTCGAGTCTGATCGCCTGTATCTGAATATATTCCTCAGCAACATTGTAATTGTCAGTGTGAATACGACTGAAAAATGATCGTTTAGCACTTTGCCTGTCTCATCGAAATTGACACAAAACGTCCCAATGCTGATCTTGAATTGTTTGAATCTTACTCTAGTCATTCATTTATTCCTGACATGTCCCATGAACGTCACATTTCTTTCGCAAATTCTGATTTCTTTAAGTTTATTACAGCTTTTGCTTCGTGTAATCGTTCAAACAGCTCTGCCAGCTGTACCATATAATCTTAATGTATCCATGTTGGGGCGATAATTACAGAGACGACTTTCACTTTCCCCAATTAAGGTATCTGCCAATAACTACATAATAAGTCCAACACTGTGATGAAACTGGTTTGTCCAATATTCTCTACACACTCTTCCAGCCTGGATGTTGGTTATGAGTTCGATTTTGTTCAGGCATTGATCATCCGATAATCATCACAAAATCATTGGTTCTCTCCAATTTTGGGAACTGGCATGATCGATGAACTCCACACGCTCTGACTCGGTAAGATCATATATTCGTTGAGTATCAGACCCACTTCCTCTCTGTCTTTGAAACGATGAAGGCTGTAGTCGTTTTGTTGCATTGGAACATCACTCCCTACGTGTACCTCATGCACAAAATCATCTTATTCCTGCATATGTCCTCATTGTGCTGTAACCACCCTTTCAGCTGCGTTCTTTGCCCAGGAGGCAGACAGTTTCTGAAACCACGCTACTCCACAAGGACTTCATCATTGCTTAACGTAGTTTGAGGCTTATCACATCCCACTTTGATTCTTCAATTCTGCGGGGCAGTAACTCAGATCTGTTTCTCCATCTCCTATTCTCTGTTATAATAATGATTCAAAACATTCACATGATATGTCCTTATAATTATCATTTTCTATCTGGTATCTTTGCCGGATAGGTAACCTCACTCAACTTTTTCTCAATTTCATAGGGACGACTGAACCTGACAATACTGTTAGGTCATGCTCACGGGAAAGCGTGCGAATGCCAGCGTTTTTATCTGCAACCTGCTTCACTCTATGTTATTCCCTCTTTAGATGCTGTTTAGCTATCTCACTTATTCGACTTAAGCTCTGCCTCATCTCTGATACGTACTCCAAGCGTAAGACCTCCGAATTTAGCCTTGTGAATTTCAAAATATTTCAAAAGGCGTCTAACGTCATGCTCGAATATCACCTCAAATGGAGTGAATTGAGTAGGTTCATTTTGGGACATCTCGAAAGGCAAGCAACATAAATGGGTACTTTTATCGCAATCCTTCAGTTAATCCTGATAATACACTCTTAACATGGTCTTCAGGGCCTGATGCGACGTTTTGAAATTTTACTGGGACTCAGGTCAATACGCAATTGATTTAAAGTATTGTATACCCCAGACATTCATGATTTCCTTAAAGAGCTTAGCATTAATCAGTCTTGGTCTGATTGAATGTATCTGAGTCGCCCGCCCAGCGTGAACAAATCTACTAACACCTCCACCACACTTTTTGCCTCAATATTCCATAATGGAAATACCTTCAGAAATCTAATAGATACATCCATTATGATTAGCAAGTCATGGTTCCCACGTTTGGTTATGGGAAGGGGACCCACACAATCAATCAAAGGTGCTGGTTTTATTACTGCTGTGTCTTACCTACCATTTGGCATTTACAACACGTACAAAAAAATGTTAACCACATCCTTGTTCTTCTCAGGGCAATTGAAATGCTGTTGTACATTAGCCTGACTCTTCCGTACACCTACGTGGCCTCCTACTAGAAGTTCATGTGCGACAAGTAGCACTTAATCTCTGTACGCTATACTGGCATACAGTTTGTTGCACTTCTGCCTGTTTTTCCACTGCACTAACCTGCCGTTGTTTCTATTTTCGTC
>NW_025209866.1:11423-16017 GCF_004010195.1 Chiloscyllium plagiosum
CGGGGAACAAAGAAATGGCAGAAGAATTGAATTGGTACTTCAGATCTGTGTTCACTGGGGAAGACACAAGCAATCTCCCTGAGGTAACAGCTGCTGAAGGACCTGAACTTAATGGAATTTATATTTGCCAGGAATTGGTTTTGGAGAGACTGTTAGGTCTGAAGGTTGCTAAGTTCCCGGGGCCTGATGGTCTACATCCCAGGGTACTGAAGGAGGTGGCTTTAGAAATCGTGGATGGGTTGGTGATTATTTTCCAGAGTTCGATAGATTCTGGATCAGTTCCGGTGGATTGAAGGGTGGCTAATGTTGTACCACTTTTTAAGGAAGATGGGAGAGAGAAAGCAGGAAATTATAGACCGGTTAGTCTGACCTCAGTGGTGGGAAAGATCTGGAGTATAGTATAAAGGATGAAATTACGACACATCTGGATAGTAGTAACAGGATAGGTCAGAGTCAGCATGTATTTATGAAGGGGAAATCATGCTTGACTAATCTTCTGGAATTTTTTGAGGATGTAACTCTGAAGATGGATGAGGGAGATCCAGTATATGTATTGCATCTGGACTTTCAGAAAGCTTTTGATAAAGTCCCACATAGGAGGTCAGTGTGCAAAATTAGGGCACATGGTATTGGGGGCAAAGTACTAACTTGGATTTAAAGTTGGTTTGCTGACAGGAAGCAAAGAGTAGTGATAAACGGCTCCATTTCGGAATGGCAGGCAGTGGCTAGTGGGATATCGCAAAGATCAGTGCTGAGACCGCAGCTTTTTACAATATATATTAATGAAAAAGAAGAGGGTATTAGTAATAACATTAGCAAATTTGCTGATGATACTAAGCTGGGTGGCAGGGTGAAATGTGAGGAGGATGTTAGGAGATTGCAGGGTGACCTGGACAGGTTAGGTGAGTGGTCATACGCATGTCAGATGCAATTTAATGTGGATAAATGTATGGTTATCCACTTTGGTGGCAAGAACAGGAAGGCATATTACTACCTAAGTAGAATCAATTTATGTAACGGGACAGTACGAAGAGATCTGGGTGTTCTTGTACACCAGTCAATGAAGGTAAGCATGCAGATACAGCAGGTATTGAGGAATGCTAATAGCATGCTGGCCTTCATAAAAAGGGGGATTGAGTATACAAGCGAAGAGGTTCCTCTGCAGCTGTACAGGGCCCTGGTGAGACCACACCTGGAGTATTGTATGCAGTTCTGGTGTCCAAATTTGAGGAAAGACATTCTGGCTATTGAGGGAGTGCAGCGTAGGTTCATGAGGTCAATTTCTGGAATGGTAGGACTACTTTATGCTGAAAGACTGGAGCGACTGGGCTTGTATACCCTTGAGTTTAGAAGACTGAGAGGGGATCGGATATGATATTGTCTCGACTTTCTGTTGTAAATCCATTAGACTTTCAGGAATAAACACTTCTGTCTGACCATCTGCAATTGGAGACTTTTCCTGTACCAACACGTCATACATGGTGTCTGCTAACTGAACCTCAACTCCTTCATCTTTCACATTACTTTTTGCTTCGTGTTGTGACTTCTTAGAGTGCGATCTTGTTACTAAACAGTCCTGGAAAGTGACAGGCTTTTTTTTTCTTTGGACTCCTCAGTTCTCCACATTAATCCCACCTTGATCCAATGTATCGCTTTGAAGAATCAACTAACCTCTGTTAATCACTCCCACTGTTACTTTCCCAGTCTTGAATTGGCATTAACTGGTATTACGGTGGTCAATCGCTGAATTCCTGTCGACAAATTACCACTGTCTCGTGTAACAGGTCAAAAAGAGTGCAAAAACGTTCTGCTGTGATTATTAGAGACCGGTTAGATCTTATATGTCTCAAATATACCTTTCTTCCCTTCGCCCCAGTTCTGAGTTAGTAATTTTTACCCAAAGAGACGAATTCTTGACAGATTAAGTAAACTCTTCAAACTTCGTACTTACTACGTAACTGGCCCCTGCCAAGTGTTTGCACTCTCCTGCAGCTCCTTGACTTTTCTTGTGGTTTCCTTTACTACTTTCAGTAATGCCACTGGCTTAGCCTCCTTTCCCACATCTTTTCACGCAGTCCCTTTATTTAACGACCAGCACTGTGACTTTACGTGTCCCACTTTAAAATAGGCGAAATGCCTGAGGACCTTCAACTCCTTTCCACCCTCTTGGGTTTCTTTTTTCACCTGTGGTAAACTATTACCAGTGTTTTAGAATCTTTGTTTCGTTGCGTGGGATCTCCAGTTCTCCCGATTTTTATCCCCCATAGGGTGAAATTCCTGCCAGAAACTAATCTTTGCCTTATGCAGCAATGTATATCTGCCATCACCGGTGGTCTTCTCACTTCCTAAGCTTCCTGTATTTCCAAGTAAATTATTATCAACTCTGGAAGTGAGTTTTTAAACTCGTCCAGCAGAATACTCTCTTTTAGAGTCTCATAGGTCTAATCTATTTTAAAGGCCCGCACCCACCTATCAAAATGACAATGTTTAATTCTTTCAAATTCAACTTACGTCTGACCTGGTTACTTCTGTATGTTTCTGAACCGCTGTCTGTATGCTTCTGATAGCAAATCATAAGCTCTCAAAATAGCCTGTTTGACTTCTTAATATTCTGTTAAGTCCTTATCTGACAGTGCTGCAAATACCTCACAAGCTGTGCTTATCTGTTCAGTCTGAACAAGAATTACGCACAAGTCTTCTGACCGCCCCATCTGTCTTGCTAATTTTTCAAATCAAATAAAGTCTTTGTCATCTTTTTCGTCGAATTGTGACATTGTTTTCACATACTGTAGATATCACCACCACCTGTCCTAATCTCCATCCTGTCAACTTGACTTTCCTAAGTCGCAACGACTGACGTCTTATATTTCTCTGCATTTCTCCTTCTTTCCTCTCTTTTGCTCTCCCCCTTTCTTCTCCCTCTTTTTGCTCAGCTAATAACATTCGCTCTCTTTTTCCTCTCTCGCTATTTCTTTTGTCTCTCTTGCTCTTTCTTCTACCTCAATTATTCTTTCTCTCTCCATTTCTTTACCTTTTAAATCCACTTGTTTGTTTCTCTGACATTCTGAAGTGTTTGAGTAATTTCCTTTCAATTTCAGCTTTGCTGTTTTTCCTTGGTTAAATACATTTCTAACCTCATTCCTGATTCTAAAATTACGGCCTTTTCTTTTGTTTATAAACATTCTTGGCAAATCTGTGAATCGTCTTCAAACACGGGAAATTCTTCAGCAATTTGAAGAGCGATTTCTCCCACATTTAATTTAATCAGCTACAAATAACCGAAATTAAAAACAATACTACAACTAATACTTTGTGCATACCGTCAGACACATGATAAGTGTTTGCCAGCTTTTCAACTTACACTCTCTCTTAAAAGTACAGTACAGGCCTTCAACTTCATAACAGCATGGTGTGTGCTTCCTACATGCCGAAGTGCCTTTATTGATGATGCGTGGCCTCTCATCTGACAGTCATAGAAAACGAAACACACTAAATTGGTTTTGCTTCACTTTTTTTAAACTCTGATTTATTTTTTAAGCAATTTTGTTGTGAGTGAAACTGGATATTTGAGCACATTCTTCATCTGATCCCTGAATTTGTTCAATGTCACGGTATAAATACAAATATTCGTACAGTAACTCGTGAGCTGGCAGATGTGTCCAATTTCTGCCACAAAATAATGGAGATAGATTGTCTTCAGTCCCAATCGCCACATTGTTTTCCATATTGAATGGAGCATAAAGGCTGCCCATGACATTACAAAATTGGCTGAAATGAGAAACAACAAGATTATGGACTTTCTTCGATTCTCCATTTTTCGTTCTGTGGCATTTTCCCCTCTGCTGAGTGTTTTGAGTCTCCTGCGAGCTCTGTTGGCCATTATGATACGCCTGACACAAACAGCATTGAACAGTATAGTCAAAAGAATTGCCAAACATGGGGTTAGAAGATGATGCATGATTTCGAATGTTCCCCAAAAATGAGATAGTCCACCACCTGATCTTACCTTACAAAACCAAGGGAGGTTCTTGAGCTGATATTGACCCGTTAACATAAAATACCAAAAAATATTCTTTAAACAGCTCAGTGTTGTCACTATTCCCAAAACGACAGATGCAGTTTTCTCGGTGCAATATTTACATTTCAGTTTCTGGCAACAGATGGCCACAAATCGATCAAACGTGAAAGCAACAGTGAACCAGACAGAACAGTCCGTCGCTGCATGGACAAGAACAGCATGGATGTTGCACACAGGTATTGACTTCACAAACAGAAATTTTACTTTATATACAATTGGAATATGCTTCAGTGTCAGGTCAAGGATGTTGACTACTAGATCTGCCACTGACATGTAGACCAGATACCGTCCGATGCATTTTGATAGACCACACTTAGCCCGAGAAAGGATTGAAACAGCCAGTACGTTAACTGCAAGAAAGGAAATTAACCAGCAAATTAACCAGCACTTGAGAAGTGCTCATTACGTTTGACAGCACACAGAGTAGCAGAGGCCCAGAACAAAGAGACACCTCTTGAGACAACATGTATGGCATCACTCAGTGTTGTGGACCTTTGAATTCCTTGCACAGATTAC
>NW_025209866.1:16718-17817 GCF_004010195.1 Chiloscyllium plagiosum
CGTCGCTGGGCGTCACTGAACATTTTAATGAAGGCAATGTGCCGACACTGAGCTGATAATTGAACGAAGACTGGTGGGAGGAAGTAAGACTGAAACAGAACCTTTGCTGGTGTGGAACAGCATCACAAATGGTGCAGCTAATTCCTTCAGCCCAAAACACTATTCCTAAAGTTGGAATAGGTTTTTGACTTATAAATGTGGGCGTCATGGAGGCAAAGACTGAAGAGGCATGAGACATGTCTGGCTGAAGCAAAACGGTTATGAATTCTACATTACTCAGAGACTAGTAAGGGTATGGAATGCTTTGCCTGCAACGGTAGTAGATTCGCCAACTTTAAGTGCATTTAAGTCGTCATTGGACAAACATATATACATACATGGAATAGTGTAGGTTAGATGAGATTCAGATTGGTGTGACTGGTCAACGCAACATTGAGGGCCGAAGGGACTGTACTGCGCTGTAATGCTCTATTTGTTCTGGATGACCCTGTTAAGGGCTGTAAAAGATTGGGGTTTTCGCCAAACTTGGACTCTCTGTTGCATGAGTTACAACTGAATGTTGGCAGAATGGCCGATGCTCAATCTCACCCATTACGTTGTGAATGACTCCGCTTTGTCGCTCGCATGCCAGTCGTGCTGTTTGTGAAACAAGTTCTGGATGCACCACTTCATCAGGCTTGCATCACATCTTTCAAATTTGCTTGATTCTGCTCTTGAAAGCCTCATTTAGCCACCTGCTTTAAGCTCGATGTTCGAATGAGCGAAGATCACTTCAATGTTCGCGGTGCCATGTCCCATTTTGAGCTTTTATATTTAGAACATAGAACACAGAACAATACAGCGCAGAACAGGTCCTACGGCCCTCGATGTTCCAGCCGACCTGTGACCTATTCTCAGCTCATCCCCCTGCACTATCCCCAAATCATCCATGTGGTTAAAAAAGGGTTGTTCAAATCTCCCTAATTTGGCCAAGTTGACTACATTAGCAGGTAGGGAATTCCACGAACTTATCAATCTCGGAGTAAAGAACCTTCCTCTGACATCTGTCTTACATCATTCACCCCTGAATTTGTAATTATGCCCGCTCGTACAAGCTGAT
>NW_025209867.1:0-1435 GCF_004010195.1 Chiloscyllium plagiosum
GTTACTCAGCTGCTCAAGACTGGGACACACGAAGAGGAGGCTGTCATTCAACTGTTCGAGACAGGGACACAGGAACAGGATGGAGTCATTCAACTGCACGAGACTGGGACACAGGAACAGAAGGCAGGCACTCAACTGCTCGAGACTGGGACACAGGAACAGGAGGGCGTTACTAAACTGCTCAAGACTGGGACACAGGAACAGGAGGCTGTCATTCAACTGCTCGAGACTGGGATACAGAAACAGGAGGCAGTCATTCAACTGCTCCAGAGTGGGACAAGGGACAGGAGGCAGTCACTCGATTGCTCGAGACTGGGACACAGGAACAGGAGGCAGTCACTCAACTGCTCGACACTGGGACACAAGAACAGGAGGGCGTTACTCAACTGCTCAAGACTGGGACACAGGAACAGGAGGCAGTCATTCAACTGCTCGAGACTGGGCCACAGAAACAGGAGGCAGTCATTCAACTGCTCAAGACTGGGACACAGGAACAGGAGGATGTTACTCAACTGCACGATACAGGGACACAGGAACAGGAGGCAGTCATTCAACTGCTCAAGACTGGGACACAGAAACAGGAGGGCGTTACTCAACTGCTGAAGACTGGGACACAGGAACAGGAGGCAGTCATTCAACTGCACGAGAATGGACACAGGAACAGGAGGCAGTCATTCAACTGCTCGAGACTGGTACACAGGAACAGGAGGGCGTTACTCAACTGTTCGAGACTGGGATACAGGAACAGGAGGCAGTCATTCAATTGCACGAGACTGGGACACAGAAAGAGGAGGATGTTACTCAACTGCTCAAGACTGGGACACAGGAACAGGAGGCAGTCATTCAATTGCACGAGACTGGGACACAGGAACATGAGGCAGTCACTCAACTGCTCGAAACTGGGACACAGGGGCAGGAGGCAGTCACTCAACTGCTAGAAACTGGGACACAGGAACAGGAGGCAGTCATTCAACTGCTCAAGACTGGGACACAGAAACAGGAGGGCGTTACTCAACTGCTGAAGACTGGGACACAGGAACAGGAGGATGTTACTCAACTGCACGATACAGGGACACAGGAACAGGAGGCAGTCATTCAACTGCACGAGACTGGGACACAGAAACAGGAGGCAGTCATTGAACTGCTCAAGACTGGGACACAGGAACAGGAGGATGTTACTCAACTGCACGATACAGGGACACAGGAACAGGAGGCAGTCATTCAACTGCACGAGACTGGGACACAGAAACAGGAGGCAGTCATTGAACTGCTCAAGACTGGGACACAGGAACAGGAGGATGTTACTCAACTGCACGATACAGGGACACAGGAACAGGAGGCAGTCATTCAACTGCACGAGACTGGGACACAGAAACAGGAGGCAGTCATTGAACTGCTCAAGACTGGGACACAGGAACAGGAGGCAGTCATTCAA
>NW_025209867.1:1706-2955 GCF_004010195.1 Chiloscyllium plagiosum
CTGCTCAAGACTGGGACACACGAACAGGAGGCTGTCATTCAACTGTTCGAGACAGGGACACAGAAACAGGAGGGAGTCATTCAACTGCACGAGATTGGGACACTGGAACAGGAGGGAGTCACTCAAATGCTCGAGACTGGCACACAGGAACAGGAGGGCGTTACTAAACTGCTCAAGACTGGGACACAGGAACAGGAGGTAGTCATTCAACTGCTTGAGACTGGGACACAGAAACAGAAGGGCGTTACTAAACTGCTCAAGACTGGGACACAGAAACAGGAGGCAGTCATTCAACTGCTCAAGATTGGGACACAGGAACAGGAGGCAGTCACTCGATTGCTCGAGACTGGGACACAGGACAGGAGGCAGTCACTCAACTGCTCGAGACAGGGACACAGGAACAGGAGGGCGTTACTCAACTGCTCAAGACTGGGACACATGAACAGAAGGGAGTCAATGAACTTCATGAGACTGGGTCACAGGAACAGAAGGCAGGCACTCAACTCCTGAGACTGGGACACAGGAACAGGATGCGTTACTCAACTGCTCAAGACTAGGACACAGGAACAGGAGGCAGTCACTCAACTGCTCGAGACTGGGACACAGGAACAGGAGGGCGTTACTCAACTGCTCAAGACTGGGACACAGGAACAGGAGGCAGTTATTCAACTGCTCGAGACTGGGCCACAGAAACAGGAGGCAGTCATTGAACTGCAGGAGACTGGGACACAGAAACAGGAGGGCGTTACTCAACTGCTGAAGACTGGGACACAGGAACAGGAGGCAGTCATTCAACTTCACGAGAATGGGACACAGGAACAGGAGGCAGTCATTCAACTGCTCGAGACTGGTACACAGGAACAGGTGGGCGTTACTCAACTGTTCGAGACTGGGATACAGGAACAGGAGGGCGTTACTAAACTGCTCAAGACTGGGACACAGGAACAGGAGGCAGTCATTCAACTGCTCGAGACTGGGACAGAGAAACAGGAGGCAGTCATTGAACTGCTCAAGCCTGGGACACAGGAACAGGAGGCAGTCACTCGATTGGTCGAGACAGGGACACAGGAACAGGAGGCAGTCACTCAACCGCTCGAGACTGGGACACAGAAACAGGAGGCAGTCACTCAGATGCTCGAGACTGGGTCACAGGAACAGGGGAGAGTCATTCAAATGCTCGAGACTGGGTCAAAGGAACAGGAGCCAGTCACTCAATTGCTCGAGACTGGGACACAGGAACAGAAGGCAG
>NW_025209867.1:3571-7219 GCF_004010195.1 Chiloscyllium plagiosum
GACTGGGACACAGGAGCAGGAGGGAGTCACTCAAATGCTCGAGACTGGCACACAGGAACAGGAGGGCGTTACTAAACTGCTCAAGACTGGGACACAGGAACAGGAGGCACTCATTCAACTGCTCGAGACTGGGACACAGAAACAGAAGGGCGTTACTAAACTGCTCAAGACTGGGACACAGGAACAAGAGGCAGTCATTCAACTGCTCAAGATTGGGACACAGGAACAGGAGGCAGTCACTCGATTGCTCGAGACAGGGACACAGGAACAGGAGGCAGTCACTCAACTGCTCGAGACTGGGACACAGGAACAGAAGGGCGTTACTCAACTGCTCAACACTGGGACACAGGAACAGGAGGGAGTCAATGAACTTCATGAGACTGGGACACAGGAACAGAAGGCAGGCACTCAACTCCTGAGACTGGGACACAGGAACAGGAGGGCGTTACTCATCTGCTCAAGACTGGGACACAGGAACAGAAGGCATCACTCATCCGCTCAGAACTGGGACACAGGAACAGGAGGAAGTCATTCAACTGCTCAAGACTGGGACACAGTAACAGGAGGGTGTTACTCAACTGCACGAGACAGGGACACAGGAACAGGAGGCAGTCACTCAACTGCACGAGACAGCGACACAGGAACAGGAGGCAGTTGTTCAACTGCACGGGACAGGGACACAGGAACAGAAGGCAGGCACTCAACTGCTCGAGACTGGGACACAGGAACAGGAGGCATCACTCAATTGCTCGAGACTGGGAGACAGGAACAGGAGTCATCACTCAACTGCTCGGGTCTGGGACACAGGAACAGGAGGCAGTCATTTGACTGCTCGAGACTGGGCCACAGGAACAGGAGGCAGTCATTCAACTGCACAAGAGTGGGACACAGAAACAGGAGGGTGTTACTCAACTGCTCAAGACTGGGACACAGGAACAGGAGGCAGGCACTCAACTGCTCGAGATTGGGACACAGAAACATAAGGCAGGCACTCAACTGCTCGAGACTGGGACACATGAACAGGAGGCAGGCACTCAACTGCTCGAGATTGGGTCACAGGAACAGAAGGCAGTCACTCAACTGCTTGAGACTGCGACACAGGAACCGGAGGCAGTCACTCAACTGCTCGAGACTGGGACACAGGAACAGGAGGCAGTCACTCAACTGCTCGAGACTGGGACACAGGAACAGGAGGTCGTTACTCAACTGCTCAAGACTGGGACACACGAACAGGACGTTGTCATTCAACTGTTCGAGACAGGGATACAGGAACAGGACGGAGTCATTCAACTGCACGAGACTGGGACACAGGAACAGGAAGGAGTCACTCAAATGCTCGAGACTGGCACACAGGAACAGGAGGGCGTTACTAAACTGCTCAAGACTGGGACACAGCAACAGGAGGGCGTTACTCAACTGCTCAAGACTGGGACACAGGAACAGGAGGGAGTCAGTCAACTTCATGAGACTGGGACACAGGAACAGAAGGCAGGCACTCAACTGCTTGAGAATGGGACACAGGAACAGGAGGGCGTTACTCAACTGCTCAAGACTAGGACACAGGAACAGGAGGCAGTCATTCAACTGCTCGAGACTGGGTCACAGAAACAGGAGGCAGTCATTCAACTGCTCAAGACTGGGACACAGGAACAGGAGGGTGTTACTCAACTGCACGAGACAGGGACACAGGAACAGGAGGCAGTCACTCAACTGCACGAGACAGGGACACAGGAACAGGAGGCAGTTGTTCAACTGCACGGGACAGGGACACAGGAACAGAAGGCAGGCACTCAACTGCTCGAGACTGGACAGGAGGGAGTCATTCAACTGTACGAGACAGGGACACAGGAACAGAAGGCAGGCACTCAACTGCTCGAGACTGGTACACAGGAACAGGAAGCAGTCATTCAACTGCTCGAGACTGGGACACAGGAACAGAAGGCAGTCACTCAACTGTTCGAGACTGGGACACAGGCACAGGAGGCATCACTCAATTGCTCGAGATTGGGACACAGGAACAGGAGGCATCACTCAACTGCTCAAGACTGGGACACAGGAACAGGAGGCAGTCCTTCAACTGCACGAGACTGGGACACAGAAACAGGAGGGCGTTACTCATCTGCTCAAGACTGGGACACAGGAACAGGAGGGAGTCACTTGACTGCTCGAGACTGGGACACAGGAACAGGAGGCAGTCACTCAACTGCACGAGACAGCGACACAGGAACAGGAGGCGGTTGTTCAACTGCACGGGACAGGGACACAGGAACAGAAGGCAGGCACTCAACTGCTCGAGACTGGGACACAGGAACAGGAGGGCGTTACTAAACTGCTCAAGACTGGGACACAGGAACAGGACGCAGTCATTCAACTGCTCGAGACTGGGACACAGAAAGAGGAGGGCGTTACTCAACTGCTCAAGACTGGGACACAGGAACAGGAGGGAGTCAGTCAACTTCATGAGACTGGGACACAGGAACAGAAGGCAGGCACTCAACTGCTTGAGACTGTGACACAGGAACAGGAGGGCGTTACTCAACTGCTCAAGACTAGGACACAGGAACCGGAGCCAGTCATTCAACTGATGGAGACTGGGTCACAGAAACAGCAGGCAGTCATTCAACTGCTCAAGACTGGGACACATGAACAGGAGGGTGTTACTCAACTGCACGAGACAGGGACACAGGAACAGGAGGCAGTCACTCAACTGCTCGAGACTGGACACAGGAACTGGAGGGAGTCATTCAACTGCACGAGACAGGGACACAGTAACAGAAGGCAGGCACTCAACTGCTCGAGACTGGGACACAGGAACAGGAGGCATCACTCAATTGCTCGAGACTGGGAGACAGGAACAGGAGTCATCACTCAACTGCTTGGGTCTGGGACACAGGAACAGGAGGCAGTCATTTGACTGCTCGAGACTGGGACACAGGGACAGAAGGCAGGCACTCAACTGCTCGAGATTGGGACACAGAAACATAAGGCAGGCACTCAACTGCTCGAGACTGGGACACATGAACAGGAGGCAGGCAATCAACTGCTCGATCGGGTCACAGGAACAGGAGGGAGTCCATCAACTTCATGGGACTGGGACACAGGTACAGAAGCCAGGCACTCAACTGCTTGAGTCTGGGACACAGGAACAGGAGCGCGTTACTCAACTTCTCAAGACTGGGACACAGGAACAGGAGGCAGTCATTCAACTGCTCGAGACTGGGTCACAGAAACAGGAGGCAGTCACTCAACTGCACGAGACAGGGACACAGGAACAGGAGGCAGTCACTCAACTGCTCGAGACTGGACAGGAGGGAGTCATTCAACTGCACGAGACAGGGACACAGGAACAGAAGGCAGGCACTCAACTGCTCGAGACTGTGACACAGGAACAGGAGGCATCACTCATCCGCTCAGAACTGGGACACAGGAACAGGAGGCAGTCACTCAACTGCTCGAAACTGGGACACAGGGACAGGAGGCAGTCACTCAACTGCTCGAGACTGGGACACAGGCACAGGAGGCATCACTCAATTGCTCGAGATTGGGACACAGGAACAGGAGTCATCACTCAACTGCACAAGACTGGGACACAGGATCAGGAGGCAGTCACTCAACTGCTCAAGACTGGGACACAGGAACAGGAGGCAG
>NW_025209867.1:10636-17821 GCF_004010195.1 Chiloscyllium plagiosum
GGACACAGAAACAGGAGGCAGTCATTCGACTGCTCGAGTCTGGGACACAGGAACAGGAGGGAGTTACTCAACTGCTGAAGACTGGGACACAGGAACAGGAGGCAGTCATTCAACTGCACGAGAATGGGACACAGGAACAGGAGGCAGTCATTCAACTGCTCGAGACTGGGACACAGGAACAGGAGGGCGTTACTCAACTGTTCGAGACTGGTACACAGGAACAGGAGGCAGTCATTCAATTGCACGAGACTGGGACACAGAAACAGGAGGGTGTTACTCAACTGCTCGAGATTGTGACACAGAAACATAAGGCAGGCACTCAACTGCTCGAGACTGGGACACATGAACAGGAGGCAGGCAGTCAACCGCTCGAGATTGGGTCACAGGAACAGAAGGCAGTCACTCAACTGCTTGAGACTGGGACACAGGAACCGGAGGCAGTCACTCAACTGCTCGAGACTGGGACACAGGAACAGGAGGTAGTCATTCAACTGCACGAGATTGGGACACAGGAACAGGAGGGAGTCACTCAAATGCTCGAGACTGGGACACAGGAACAGGAGGACGTTACTAAACTGCTCAAGACTGTTAGACAGGAACAGGAGGCAGTCATTCAACTGTTCGAGACAGGGTCACAGGAACAGGAGGCAGTCATTCAACTGCACGTGACTGGGACACAGAAACAGGAGGCAGTCACTCAAATGCTCGAGTCTGGGTCACAGTAACAGGAGGCAGTCACTCAACTGCTCGAGACTGGGACGCAGAAACAGGAGGGTGTTACTCAACTGCATGAGACTGGGACACAGGAACAGGATGCATCACTCAATTGGTCGAGACTGTGACACAGGAACAGGAGGCATCACTCAACTGCTCGAGACTGGAACACAGGAACAGGAGGCAGTCACTCAACTGCTCGAAACTGGGACACAGGGACAGGAGGCAGTCATTCAACTGCTCGAGAATGGGACACAGGAAGAGGAGGCAGTCATTCGACTGCTCGAGAATGGGACACAGGAACAGGAGGCAGTCACTCAACTGCTCGAGACTGGGTCGCAGGAACAGGAGTGCATTACTCAACCGCTCAAGACTGGGACACAGGAACAGGAGGCATCACTCAACTGCTCAAGACTGGGATACAAGAACAGGAGGCAGTCCTTCAACTGCACAAGACAGGGACACAGAAACAGGAGGGCGTTACTCATCTGCTCAAGACTGGGACACAGGAACAGGAGGGAGTCACTCGACTGCTCGAGACTGGGACACAGGAACAGGAGGCAGTCATTCAACTGTTCGAGACAGGGACACAGGAACAGGAGGCAGTCATTCAACTGCTCGAGACTGCGTCACATGAATAGGAGGCAGCCACTCAACTGCTCGAGATTGGGATATAGGAACAGGAGGCTGTCACTCAACTGATCGAGACTGGGACACAGGAACAGGAGGCATCACTCAATTGCTCGAGACTGGGACACAGGAACAGGAGTCATCACTCAACTGCTCGTGTCGGGGACACAGGAACAGGAGGCAGTCATTTGACTGCTCGAGACTGGGTCACAGGAACAGGAGGCAGTCATTCAACAGCACGAGACTGGGACACAGAAACAAGAGGGTGTTACTCAACTGCTCGAGATTGTGACACAGAAACATAAGGCAGGCACTCAACTACTCGAGACTGGGACACATGAACAGGAGGCAGGCACTCAACTGCTCGAGATTGGGTCACAGGAACAGCTCGAGACTGGAACACAGGAACAGGAGGGCGTTACTCAACTGCTCAAGACTGGGACACATGAACAGGAGGCAGGCACTCAACTGTTCGAGACTGGGACACAGGAAGAGGAGGCAGTCATTCAACTGCTTGAGACTGGGACACAGGAACAGGAGGGCGTTACTAAACTGCTCAAGACTGGGACACAGAAACAGGAGGCAGTCATTCAACTGCTCAATCGTGGGACACAGGAACAGGAGGCAGTCACTCGATTGCTCGAGACAGGGACACAGGAACAGGAGGCAGTCACTTAACTGCTCGAGACTTGGACACAGGAACAGGAGGGCGTTACTCAACTGCTCAAGATTGGGACAAAGGAACAGGAGGGAGTCATTCAACTTCATGAGACTGGGACACAGGAACAGAAGGCAGGCACTCAACTGCTTGAGACTGTGACACAGGAACAGGAGGGCGTTACTCAACTGCTCAAGACTGGGACACAGGAACAGGAGGCAGTCATTCAACTGCTCGAGACTGGGTCACAGAAACAGGAGGCAGTCATTCAACTGCTCAAGACTGGGACACAGATACAGGAGGGTGTTACTCAACTGCATGAGACAGGGACTCAGGAACAGGAGGCAGTTGTTCAACTGCACGGGACAGGGACACAGGAACAGAAGGCAGGCACTCAACTGCTCGAGACTGGGACACAGGAACAGGAGGGAGTCATTCAACTGCACGAGACAGGGACACAGGAACAGGAGGGTGTTACTCAACTGCTCAAGACTTGGACACAGGAACAGGAGGCAGTCACTCAACTGCTCGAAACTGGGTCACAGGAACAGGAGGCAGTCACTCAACTGCTCGAGACTGGGTCACAGAAATAGGAGGGCGTTACTCAACTGCATGAGACTGGGACACAGGAACAGAAGGCAGGCACCCAACTGCTCGAGACTGGGACACATGAACAGGAGGCAGTCATTCAACTGCTTGAGACCGGGACACAGAAATAGGTGGGCGTTACTCAACTGCTCGAGCCCGGGACACAGAAATAGGAGGGCGTTACTCAACTGCTCGAGACTAGGACACAGGAACAGAAGGCAGGCACTCAACTGCTCGAGACTGGGACACAGGAACAGGAGGGCGTTACTAAACTGCTCAAGACTGGGACACAGGAACAGGAGGCAGTCATTCAACTGCTCAAGACTGGGACACAGGAACAGGAGGCAGTCACTCAACTGCTCGAGACTGGGACACAGGAACAGGAGGCAGTCACTCAGATGCTCGAGACTGTGTCACAGGAAAAGGAGAGAGTCATTCAAATGCTCCAAACTGGGTCACAGGAACAGGAAGCAGTCACTCAACTGCTCAAGACTGGAACACAGGAACAGAAGGCAGTCACTCAACTGCTCGAGACTGGAACACAGGAACTGGAGGCAGTCACTCAACTGCTGGAACCTTGGTCACAGGGAAATCTGGAGTCTAGTGAGGCCCGAGGATCGTGTTACCCAGGAACAGGAGGAGTTGACTCACTCCCCACCAGTATGGGACACTCGGAGAGACGGGGAGTTTGCTTGGAACAAACAGAAATATATGATAAGTTGCATTCGTGGTCCTTTCAATCCTGCCCCACCATTCGCTAAGACCACGGCTGATCTGATTGTGATTCCCTCATTCCAGTTTACGGAGACTCCCCTCTGCAGCCTCTGCTGCATTTGTTGGTCATGTTGCAGACTCAGATGCTGTAACAACAGTCACCATGATTTATCCAGAAGGATGAGTCTAATCGGATGAGTCAGGATTTGAAGGCTCCAATCACAAGAATGAAAACAAAAAATAAATGTATTGCCAGATGTTTCGTTCTCTCACATTCGCAATCCAACTCACATAACCACCCTATCCATTATACTTTCAGGATGGAGCACTGTGTAGATCCGGCTCCCGTACTGCTGAATGCAACCCAGCAATATCCAGAATGGAACTCTGTGCAGCCCACACCAATGCCTGATCTATAATCATGGGCTAAATGTCCAGCGTGGGGAGCTGTGCAGACCGCACTGGTTCATTCATATATAAACCCAGGCTGTTGCATTGTTCGATAACATTGTGTTAGATCGCTGCCTAGTGTGGGGAAACTTGCAGCCAATGTTGGAAGTGACAGGACGTGCAGCTCCCATCCATCTACACTCCATATCTCCACTGTGCCTTGACAAGGGGTGCCGTGGATGTGAAAATCACTGCGATGGAGAGATGCAAATGGAAACATTGTTCTGATTAAGGTGAGTATCACACCAGTATTTAAAGTTGAAATAACTGAGAGAATATCCAATGAGGTTTCGTGAATGATGCTAAGTAGTTAGAGGGGGATGGTAATGTTATAGTGGTTGCACTATAAGCCTCCAAATTAACAACGGGAATTAGAGGAAGAAATATGCAGGGAGACTGGGGAGACTTGCAGGAACAGTAGGGTTGTTACAATCGGTGATTTTAATTTTTCTAACATAGACTGGGACTTCCCGATGGTTAAGAACTTAGAAGGAATGTAATTTGTTAAGTGTGTTCAGGAAAGTTTCCACAAGCAATATATAGAGTATCCTACTCGGGAAGGGACAAATTCGACCTACTGTTGGGAAATAGGGCAGGATAGGTGAAGGAGATAAAGTGGGGGAGCATTTTGGGAAAAGTGATTAGAGTTGTAGTAATTTTAAAATAGTTATGGGAGGGACAAAATTGGTCCACGGATTCAAGTTCTAAACTGGGGTATGTTGTTGGAATTAGACAGGGGATTGCAGGGATGATTGGTGTAGTTTGTTGGCATGCATGTGTAAAACCTGAAGAGATGGGTAAGGTCCTCAATTTCGCCTCTGTGTTTACCATGAAGAAAGACATGAAGACCTGCAACCTTTGGGAGGTTAATTGTCATATCTTGGTACTGTCCATATCACAGTAGACGTGCTGTTGGACATATTAGAATGCACAAAGCCAGACAAATCTCTTGGTCCTGACCAGAGAAATCGAAGAGCACTGCAAGAGGCGAAAGATAAAGTTTAAGGGCCAAGATCCCGGAAGGCTGGACAGTAGCAAATGTTGTGCCCTTATTCAAGAATGGTTGCAAAGAAAAGCCTGGGAAATATAGACCAGTAAGCTTCACACCTGTTTTCGCTAAACCACTTGAGAAGGTTCTGAGAGATAAGACGCACATGCATTTGGAAAGACAGAGTTTGACTTGGAGCAGTCAGCATGGCTTTGCACATGCCTTACAAATTTTGTTAGAGATTTTTGAGAAAGTGACCACGAAGCTTGACGAGAGCAGGGTGGTGAACATAGTCTATATGGGTTTCAGTAAGGCCTTTAATAAGGTTCCACATAGTAGGCCACTACAGAAGGTTAATCGTATGGAATCCAAGGTGAACTAGCAAATTGGCAAAACATGGTTATGGTGGAGGTATGCTTGTCGGACTGGAGACCTGTGACCAGTGGAGTGCCTCAGGGGTCTATGCTGGGCCCATTGCTGTTTGTTATCTATATCAATGATTTGGACAAGAGTGCACATTGTAAGTTTGCAGATGACATAAAAATAAGAGACATCGTTTACAGTGAGGAACGTTATCAGAAATTGCCTCAGTACCTTGATCAGCTGGGGAAGTGGGCTGAGAATTAACAAATGGAATTTTAATATAGATAAGTGTGACGTCTTGCATTTTGGAAAGTCAAATCCATGTAGAATTTTAATGATGAATGAGAGGGTCTTAAGGAGTGTAGTGGAAAAAAAAGGACTTAGGAGATCAAGTGCACGGTTATCTGAAATTTGTGTCACAGATACACAGGACAGTGAAGAAGGTTTTTGGCACTCTGGCCTTCATCAGGGCATTGAGTATAGACGTTGGGACACAATGTTGCAATTGTACAGGATTTTGGTAAGTCTGCAGTTGGACTATTGTGATCAGTTTTGTTCACCTTGCTCTAGAAAGGATGTTATTGAACAAGAAAGAATGTAGAAGAAATTTACAAAGATGTTTCCTGGGTGAAAGGGTCTGAGTAATAGGGAGAAGTTGGACAGGTTAGAACTTATTTCTTTACAGAGTAGGAAACTGAGGGAGTTCTTCTGGAAGCTTCGATCTTATCAAATCATGAGAGGTGTGCATAGCGGTGAATATTTCAATTTTTTTTGCAAGATTGGGGAATCAAAGACTAGAGGACATCCGTTAATGTTTGGAGAGGAAAAAAAATGAAACAGAACCTGAGGGTAAACGTTTTTGTTTACTCAGAGTGTGGTACGCATATGGACTGAGCTACCAGTGGAAATGGTTAAAGTGGGTACACTAACAGCATTGAATAGGCATTTGGACAAATACATAGATAGGAAAGGATTAGATGGATACATAGCCAAGGCAGGGAAACGGCAGATTAGCAGATAAGGAACAATTACATCATGGTTTATTGATGGAGCACGGTGGGCATAGTGGATGGGCTAGTGCAGGGATGGACCATTCCCTTCCCAGAGGGAGCCACACCAACGGACCCACCGAGCATGGTTTGAGTTCACCACCCAGCTCAGTGCAGTATCTGAGGTCTGAAGAAATGTCCAGCAATACAGGACAAGCATCAATTACCTTCCCCGCTCTGTCAGGATGAGTGTCACCGTATTCTCTCTGCTCCCTCAAACACACTGTATATCTGTTATAGCACCTACCCCCGAACAAAGCTCATTAACCCCTCTCTCACTACTGCATGCAGCACCTCTCTCTCTTTTTCTCTTTCTCTCTCTCTCTATCTGTCGCCTCAATACCTCCCACACAGTTATAGAATATTCTTGAGAATGCCGATTATGGAATGTTCCAGATAATGGTCCAAATAATTCCCAGTTTCAGGAAAATGGCAGTGTCCCAGTGTGTAACATATAAGAGGAAGGAGTAGAGATGTACGTTTTTAAAATCACACACAATTCAAACCATGTGGAGGCCATTCAGCCCTTCAAAAGTGCTCTAGCATTTAATAACGTCCCGGCTGATCTGATGGTTTCCTCAGCTCCATGTTACAGGGACTTTCAGTCATTCAACCCCCTGGGTTCCTGTCACTGACCAGAGAGCACTCAGGCACTTTTACCCGGGTTTTTTTTCAAGCGCATGTTTGAGGGCATTTCCCATGGGGACGGACACTCCTAACTATATATTCCATCATCTTTATACTTTCATGGAACGGTCAGCATGTATTACACAGGCCAAACAAAAATCTACACTTATTTTATGGTTATAGATATCCAATCACACTTAGTAATTCTAGTTTTTCACTTGACTCACCTTAATGATATTAAACCAAAAACAGCTTCTAAACACGTCTTGTTATAAAATACAATTTCGAGCAGAGAACGTTTTTACCCTCAGCCGTTATCTTGACCATTATCTGAATTGTACCAATTTCCTTGTTACGAATGTTTCTCTTACCCTTTGTCTGTGACCGTTTCTGTCTGTATCAGT
>NW_025209868.1:0-3069 GCF_004010195.1 Chiloscyllium plagiosum
TGCTATTAGCTGGAGAGGTTCATACATTGCCTGAGGTTTTACTCTTGCTACAACTCTCCTTGTTTCAAACCAACTTGGGAAGGCTATGTGAGTCATCACAGTGCAGGGTTTTGTCCTGTTGAATGTGAAAGGACACTGTGAGGGAGAGTAAGACTGGAATCATCTTTCAGTGTAGAATATCACTGATCGTGTGATATCATCATTGTAAGAGCATGTCAACAAATGTCCATGGGTTCATGGCATGAACTGCCCGCTACCAATATCGGGAGTGAAGTAGAGTCCCTGGAATAGAACTAATGCCCCAGAGACTGTGTATTATCTCCAGTAATTAGTATTGAATATTTACAAGCATCGTTGTAGATCATCACACCTTCTCTGCAAGTTCAGCTTGATTAATAATCCTTCCTGAACAAGGCCATGAAGTCCTTTCATTCATGGGTAGACACAGCTTTACCAAATATCTTTATGTGGAAGCACATCGATAATAATCAGATTTAATGTTATAATAGATACAAAAGTATGGGGAAAATACTGATTAAATATTCAAGCCAAATAATTGCAGCACACAAACTGTTCACTCTGCATAACTCTGTTCTTTCTATCATGAAGAGGTGTGACCTGATAGAAGTAAAATATTATGATTTCTCTGAGTAGGATATTCACATAATCTTCTGCAGGGTGGAAATATCAAATACTGGAGGGTATAGTTTTACGTTGAAATGGCGACACTCTGAAGGATATGTGTGAACTAAATCATTTGTTTTGAAAGAGAGAGCGCGAGGTGATTGGAATGTGTTCCTGGGGAGATGATAGAAATAGACAAGATAACAATGTTTAAGCCTCATTTACACAGACAGATAGACAGGCAGACAACAGAGGGTTATGGAGCATGTGCAGACAGATGGGATCTCTTTAGAATGACATCATGTTTGTCACAGAAAGATTGCCCATAAATTCCATTCCTGTGCTCTGCCCTTTTGCAATTTCAGGCATACCTTACATTGGTTTGAGGCTTTGCCCATCCATTCAAAGGAGCTATTCAATGGACACAATCCACACCACATTTCCCAACATTTTTTCATATCTCTGGTGCTGTGTGATCATTTAATAGAACATTGATACATGCTCCAAAATTCAATAGTTTTATGAAGTGAAGATGAGTACTGCATAAAGTAATCAAGGGGTATGTGCCTCCAAAGTCTGCATTATCATGATATCACGATCATCCTCAAGAATTGAAAACCAGTTCTTGGAGCATACTTAAACGGTATTGGAAATTTAATTTTAAACATTAATTGTATGCACCTTTCTATCCATTATACACCAATCATCATACAATTTCCAAGAAAGCTGAGGGCCTGAAGCCTGACTGTGTTGTACATAAATGGAAGGAAGGTTCCCTAATCCCAGAAATGATCCAAGAGGACGATGGTGATACCATCCCATCCCAGGGAATTTGTTCAACCTCAGCAGCTGTCTCTCAGTGACCTGCCTTTGGTTTCTTCATCACACTGCAGCTCTGCCTCCTGGGAGCAGCTGATTGGATATCCCATGTCAGATGTTTCAGACTGAGAGTTGCACACTTTGTAGCAATGTTGAGTTCATGTTTCAGATTCAATAAATTCTGCTCTGATTGGAGTTTGTGTGGTTTTACAAACTTTCATCAATTGCTAAGAAACTGAATTGAGTTTTATCCATAATTTATAATCACGTTTCCCTTTTCTTTCTCTTATAGTGAATCTAGTGGCCATCCTGATCTTGTCCAAGGGAAAATGCGGTGTTTCCCCTTGCACCACACGCTATTTGGTGGCAATGGCAATGACAGATCTACTGTTCATTATACTTGAGATTATAATGTATCGATACAATACGTACTTTTTCCCTCGGAATTTCCTGGATGTTACCCCTGTGTGCAGTGTTCGTTATGCCCTCCGCCGTGCGGTCACAGATTGCTCTGTATGGTTCACTGTCGCCTTTACTTTTGATCGTTTTATCGCCATTTGTTGCTCGAAGCTGAGATCAAAGTATTGCAATGAGAAAACCGCAGTTGTGGTTCTAGCAACTAGCGGCATTCTGCTCTCGCTGAAAAATATTCCAATCTACTTTAGATTTAGGCCTTCTGAGATAATCAACAATATACCCTGGAAATGTTCGAACACACGAGCGTATTATCATAATCCTGTATGGAGAGGATTTAAACAATTTGAAAAGATTCTCACCCCAATACTCCCATTCATTTTAATTTTGCTGTTGAACACTCTAACTATCAGACACATTTTTGTAGCCAGTCGTGTTCGTAAAGTTCTAATGGGTCAGAAACAGAGACAGGATCACTCTGACACTGAGATGGAGAGCAGAAGGAAGGGTATGATTTTACTGTTCACCATATCTGGCAGCTTCATCATTCTGTGGTTGTGGTACCTCTTAGATTATTTTGGAGTTTTCAAGCATTTGTTAGATGATGACTCTGAATATAGGTTTGAAAAAATTGCATACATGCTTCGGGATTTAGGTTCCTGCACAAATACTATTATTTACGTAGTGACACTGTCCAAGTTTCGGGAGAAAATTCGGAACACAGTGAAAGCTCTTTTCTCCTAAGTTGTTTAATGAGATCCGCAACAAAATCCATTGGGAGCAATGGGGGACTAATGCTGATTGCTCGAAATCGGAAAGAAAATGCCTGGAGGAGGAACTAAAAAATATAATTATTTTTTGCAAGGTTTGTGAAGGTTTTGAACTCAGGTTGAGGTTTAGGGTGTAGGTTTGGTCGCAGAGCTGTAGGTTTGATATCCAGACCGTTTCATTACCTGGCTAGGTAACATCATCAGTGGTGACCTCCAAGTGAAGCGAAGCTGTTGTCTCCTGCTTTCTATTTATATCTTTCTCCTGGATGGGGTTCCTGGGGTTTGTGGTGATGTCATTTCCTGTTCGTTTTCTGAGGGGTTGATAGATGGCATCTAGATCTATGCATTTGTTTATGGCGTTGTGGTTGGAGTACCAGGCCTCTAGGAATTCTCTGGCACGTCTTTGCTTAGCCTGTCCCAGGATACATGTGTTGTCCCAGTC
>NW_025209868.1:3309-8817 GCF_004010195.1 Chiloscyllium plagiosum
ATGTGTTTATTGATTGAATCTGTGGATGAGTGCCATGCCTCTAGGAATTCCCTGGCTGTTCTCTGTTTGGCTTGTCCTATAATAGTAGTGTTGTCCCAGTCGTATTTATGTTGCTTGTCATCTGTGTGTGTGGCTATTAAGGATAGCTGGTCGTTTCGTTTCGTGGCTAGTTGGTGTTCATGGATGCGGATCGTTAGCTGTCTTCCTGTTTGTCCTATGTAGTGTTTTGTGCAGTCCTTGCATGGGATTTTGTACACTACATTGGTTTTGCTCATGCTGGGTATCGGGTCCTTCGTTCTGTTGAGTTGTTGTCTGAGAGTGGCTGTTGGTTTGTGTGCTGTTATGAGTCCTAGTGTTCGCAGTAGTCTGGCTGTCAGTTCAGAAATGCTCTTGAGGCATGGCACTCATCCACAGATTCAATCAATAAGCACATCGACTGGACCCAATATACCGACCGCTACAGAGGACAGCTGGAACTGACAACCGGAGCGGCAGAAACTGAACCGTTGGTCATGAACAGAACCGTACTCTACAAGTGAAAATGGTCACAAGAAGAGGTGGGAATTCTGCCAAATGACACACAAATGAAAGCAATAGTAATGGAATAATTATAGTCATCCACTACAAACCACTACAAATGCCGGAGGAAAGATCACAGAAGCGCTTCACAGGAGGCTCCCAAGCACGGAGGATGTCACCTAGACATGGGACGAAACGTCTGCAACACAAATTCCCAGCTCGGCGAACAGAACCACAACAATTCCGAGGGGTTTTAGTCGCCTGGCTGTCACCAGACAGAACCACCATTTCGACTGGGACAACACATCTATCCTGGGACAGGCTAAAGCAAAGATATGCCAGAGAATTCCTAGAGGCCTGGCACTCCAACCACAACGCCATAAACAAACATATAGATCCACATACCAGCTATCAACCCCTCAGAAAACGAACGGGAAATGACATCACCACAAACCCCAGGAACCCCATCCAGCACAAACACATTAATATAAAGCAGGAGACAACAGCTTCGCTTCACTTGGAGGTCACCACTGATGATGTTACCTAGCCAGGTAATGAAACATCTGGATATCAAACCTACAGCTCAGCGAACAAACCTACACCCTAAATATAATTATTGACTGTGTGAGCAGTTACGTTGGAATGTTCAATCGGAAATAAATTCACAGCATTAGCTGGGCATTGGAGAGAGCCCGTTTAGAAAGCTGACACCTGGGGCACCTCAAGCAAGTGAGGAGGAAAAAGATCAATAGGATAGTCAAATAAATTTAATCTTGTGACCTAAATATACATGAACGGTAGAAATTAGTCATACAAAATAAGATGAGAGTCTTATTAAAGCTAAAGTTTGAATGAGTGGTCCGAAAGGGAATGGCAGGTGGGAATGACACTTCCTGGAGCATTTGGAGGGAAGTGAAGTGTAAAATAATCCTGCAACTGCACTGTTTGCATTGTTAACTCAACATATTTATTCAGAAAGAACAAAATATTCTTGAAAAAGCAAATTCTGTAGATATAAGAGATCCTCTTGTGTCAATTCTTGTTATCACCTTTGTTACTATCTTTCTTACTATATTTATTCCTGCCATTATTACCTCCATTATGACTATAATTATTCCCATTACTATTGCATTCATTTGTGTGTCATTTGGCAGAATTCCCACCTCTTCTTGTTGTGACCGTTTTCATATGTACAGTGCGGTTCAGTTTATGACCAACGGTAATCCACTGGTACTGGAGTTTGGAAGCTTGAAAGCTGTGAAGCTTGAAAGCTGTCATTTCTGAAAGATGTAAGATTCTTCAGCAGAGGTGAAAGAATATTATTCCTTAATATTATTACATAATACAAAAGGAAATATCACACAAGTCATTCCCATCTGAATCTGACTGTACGCACTGTGCACTACTAACACAACACCAGACGCTGCGGTGTAGTGCTCTCACATTTCTGCCACTACACTCTGAGGCCTGTATCTCTGGGTTTACTTATCTTCATTTTGTGCAAGTTCTTGAGGTTCCAGGCATGGTGGCTCTCCCCAGTATATTAACAATAGCCTACATTGTTGCTGCAGCAATAAGAGATATTAATGGCAATGCCAGAAGCCTTGAAGACACGCTACACCTGTTCAGATAAACTCAGAGAGGCCTCCCAGTTGCCAGCAGAAATTGCTCTTCAGTTAGCAATACAATCCATTTGGCCATCTTGCTTCCTAAGATTGTTAGAACATTTATTCCATTGCGCGCGCGCTCCGACATTCAAAGAGATCACGGCTGTTCGAATAGTTCTCAACTCTCCTTCCATTTCCTCTTAAAACTTTGATTCAATTACTGAATAAAAATCTATCTAACTCCAACTTGAATTTCTCAATGACTCAGCATCGAATACCTCTGTGGTTCCTTAAAGTTTTGATCAGATTACTTACAGTGTGGAAACAGGCCCTTTGGCCCAACAAGTCCATACCGACCCGCCGAAACGTAACACACCCAGACCCATTCCCCTACATTTACCCCTTCACATAACACTACAGGCAATTTAGCTTGGCCTATTCACCGAACCTGCACATCTTTGGACTGTGGGAGGTAACCAGAGCACACGGTGGAAACCCACGCAGACACGGGGAGAATGTGCAAACTCCAGACAGATAGTTGCCCGAGGTAGGAATTGAACCCGGGTCTCTGCCACTGTGAGGTAGCAGTGCTAGCCACTGTGCCACCATGCCGCCCACCAAGGAACCCGGAGCTTAATGTGACCAAAATTGTGACATACCTCACAACCTTCCTTCAGAGCATCAGAGCTGTGATACAAGGAGATGATTTGCATGTATAATCACATACCCAGGATCTTTTCAGTGAGCTGCTGGCAACAACTATAGCTCCATCGCAATCATCCATCATGGCTGATGTTGGGAGAAGCCTGGAATCCTGAGGAATGGCTGCCCACAGAATTCATGTCCGGGATGGATTCGGAATGGGTCAATCATTATACATGAAACATCAGCCCTCCTCACGGCTGACAGCAGGGGCTGGTTATCAGGCTCGGTCCACACTCTCCTCCGAGCCAAATAGGACTGTCCATATAACCTTAAAACAATTGGTTGTGAGAGTCACATTTGTACTCCCCTATACCAGATCGGCCAGAAATACTTTTTTATTGATGGTGTGGTTATCTTCCTCTACTACCTTTCTGAGCAGTGCAATTCAAAATCCTAATATTTTCTGAACAATTTCTTTTTCATTTTTCCCCTCAAATCGTCCTGATGTTCTGCGTGAATTATACCCTCTTGTTATTGATCGTTCACACAAGGATGGGTGGTTTCTGATCCAGTCTACTCAGGAAATTTGAAATCACAATCACGTGCTTTGTTAGCGTTCTAGTCGTGTATGAAACCTGTCTGCAGTTTTGTCTCTGTCCTGATTTACAAAGGCATTGATGATCATCCACCTGGTTTACTGTTCTTTTCATTTGTTCTGAATAATATTTGCACATTTATTGCCAAAATCTGAATAGATATTTTGCAGTAAGGAAGCATTGTTTGTGGTTCAAGCAACAACCTGTATTTTTCTCTGTTTGAAACAAAACAATAGACAATAGAAATAGGTGCAGGAGTAGGCCATTCTTCCCTTCTAGCGTGCAACACCATTCAATATGATCATGGCTGATCATCCTTAATCAGTATCCTCTTCCTGCCTTATCTCCATAACCCTTGATTCCACTATCCTTGAGAGCTCTATCCAACTCTTTCTTAAATTAATCCAGAGACTGGGCCTCCACTGCCCTCTGGGGCAGAGCATTCCACACAGCCACCACTCTCTGAGTGAAGAAGTTTCTCCTTATCTTTGTCCTAAATGGTCTACCCTGTATTCTTAAGCTGTGTCCTCTGGTTTGACACTCACCCATCAGCGGAAACATGTTTCCTGCCTCCAGAATGTCCAATCCCTTAATAATCTTATATGTCTCAATCAGATCCCCTCTCAGTCTTCTAAACCCAAGGGTATACAAGCCCAGTCAAGAAGGTTTATTTTTCGTAAATTCATGGAGAGGCTACCACACTGTCTCCACTAGCCCACAGCACTCTCTCGAGTCAGCCTATACTTATGCATTGATACAAACAACTTTACTTCCATTCCGCACAATTTAAGGATAAGCACAGTGCAGCTCTCACCTTGTTGCTGAAGGACAGAGAGGCTAACGGGCTCAGGACACAGCCCCCACTAACACCCCTATGATATACACCCTATAATTCGTCAAAGTATAATTACGCAGTCATTATTTCCATTGGTATTTTCCCACGAAAGCAAGAGGCTAAGATACATGATAGTTTTTACTTTGGTCAAATATCCCATCATGCAGCAGTATACCAAGTTCTTACCTACTTCCACACCAATTCAGTAACTACAATATGATCTAAATCTCTCTACTTGTTTTTGTGGCCAAGTTTGAGAACTTGCACCCCTGTAAATTCTGCAGTTTGCGATGTGTATGTATTTGTTGGTAGCACTGAAATCTTTCAAGGAGATTTATCATGTATTTAATAAGAAATCAGAGTCAGGTAATTGTATGAATAATAAGGGGTGAATACCCACCCAATTATTTGTCTGTGAAACATTTGAAAATCTTTTAATTGGACTAAAACCAAATACAATTATTTTATACTTTTTCAATTATCTGAATTCTGAAATACATTTCCCAGCCAATGACACAGCACAAAGTGTACTAAACCAGATAACACTGATGGCATGGCGACTCAGTGGTTAGCACTGCTGCCTCAAAGCGCCAGGGACCTGGGATTGATTCCAGCCTCAGGTGACTGTCTGTGTGGAGTTCACATATTCTCTCCGTGTCCGCATACGTTTCCTCTAGGTGGCTCAGTTTCCTCTAACAATCCAGAGATGTGCAGTTCAGGTGAATTGGTCATGCTAAACTGCCCATAGTGTTAGTTGCATTAGTCAGGGATACATAAAGGGTAGGGGAATGTATCTGAGTGGGTTACTTTTTGAAGGGTTGGTGTGGACTTGTTGGGCCAAATGGCCTGTTTCCATATTGTAATCTAAACGTAATACTTTAACAAAACAGCTAGCAGCAGATGGGTTGCCATGAGACAAAAACAAGTTGAAATTTGGCCAATCAGTTTCAATTATGCCCCAAGTTACCAAAATCCAATCAAGTTTGAATTTAGTCCTTTAATAATATTGAAATCAATGAATTGATCCGATGTTTTGGGCTACAAACACGTCAGTTTTGAACAGTTGAAAGAGAACTGCAAAAAGACCAGCAAATGTAGGCTGCCAACTCAAGACCTCGCTGAGAGGTACCTGACTGTGGGAGGGGTTTGCACAGCAGAACATCGAAACCGACCTGGAGAAAATCGACAGAAGAAATTCGGCAATGCTGACTGGTTTCAAACATGATTTTTCTTTGTAATACTTAATGGGGATTTTTTTTTATCAGACTAGTATTGAAGAATGGGAAGTAACAGATAGGTTTAAGAG
>NW_025209868.1:9430-17823 GCF_004010195.1 Chiloscyllium plagiosum
GTCTAGGTGACATCCTCAGTGCTTGGGAGCCTCCTGTGTAGCGCTTCTGTGGTGTTTCCTCCGGCATTTATAGTGGCCTGTCCCTGCCGCTTCTGGTTGTCAGTTTCAGCTGTCCGCTGTCGTGGCCGGTATATTGGATCCAGGTCTATGTGTTTGTTGATGGAGTTTGTGGATGAGTGCCATGCTTCTAGGAATTCCCTGGCTGTTCTTTGTTTCACTTGCCCTATAATGGTAGTGTTGTCCCAGTCAAATTCATGTTGCTTGTCGTCTGCGTGTGTGGCTACTAGGGATAGCTGGTCGTGTCGTTTCGTGGCTCGTTGATGTTCGTGTATGCGGATCGTTAGCTGTCTTCCTGTTTGTCCTATATAGTGTTTTGTGCAGTCCTTGCATGGGATTTTGTACACTACATTAGTTTTGCTCATGCTGGGTATCGGGTCCTTCGTTTTGGTGAGTTGGTGGCTGAGAGTGGCTGTTGGTTTGTGTGTTGTTATAAGTCCTGGTGGTCGTAGTAGTCTGGCTGTCATTTCAGAGATGTTCTTGATGTATGGTAGTGTGGCTAGTCCTTTGGGTTGCGGCATGTCCTCGTTCTGTTGTCTTTTGATTCAAATATTGATTCAAATACTTATTTGAGGAATAATATTTATTCGTCATTTTGCAACAAATTTCTCTTTTTCTTTACTTCCCTGACTCACACAACAGTGCACCTTTTTACTATCTGCTGCATTTCGAGGAGCAATGTATTTTTGTTCATTCCTGGAGCATGCTGGCTGAGCCAACATTGATTGCCCATCACTAGTTTTGTTTAGTTACAAATCACACAACACCAGGTTATAGTCCAACAGGTTTAATTGGAAGCACACTAGCTTTCGGAGCTACGCTGCTTCATCAGGTGATTGTGGTGGGCTCAATCGTAACACAGAATTTATAGCAAAAATTCGCAGTGTGATGTAACTGAAATTATACATTGAAAAATTGATTGTCTGTTAAGCCTTTCATCTGTTAGAATACAGTGATAGTTTCACCTCTGTCATGTGTAAAGTTGCATCCTCGGGTTAGCTGCTAACAATTAGATTAGATTAGATTACATTACATTACATTACAGTGTGGAAACAGGCCTTTCGGCCCAACAAGTCCACACCGACCCGCCGAAGCGAAACCCACCCATACCCCTACATTTACCCCTTACCTAACACTACGGGCAATTTAGCATGGCCAATTCACCTAACCTGCACATCTTTGGACTGTGGGAGGAAACCGGAGCACCTGGAGGAAACCCACGCAGACACGGGAGAACGTGCAAACTCCACACAGTCAGTCGCCTGAGGCGGGAATTGAACCCAGGTCTCTGGCGCTGTGAGGCAGCAGTGCTAACCACTGTGCCACCGTGCCGCCCATATAAGCTTTGCTGCTGAAATTGAGAAAGTTCTCAGAGTAAACCAATAGCATTTAATTTTCACAATATCTGAGCAATGCCTCTGTTTGCTCATGTTCCATCACTCTGTTGCTGGCCTCCACCTACAGCTACAAACTGGTATTTCATTTACATTAGCTGGATAATGGTGATAGCTAGACAATATGTTGAAGGTGTTAGCCTCCTGTGTTCTCTGTCTATGACCTGATGTTTAGATTGATTCTAATCCAATAATTGAGATAACAGTGATTTACATAAATTCCTGCAGTTTTTGAGCTCAGAGTTCTACATGAATGTATGCAGTTTTTGAGCAACGTGCGATGTAACTCTGCAAGTACAAATTCACCCCACAAAATATATGTGTGCATGTGGGTCTTTGTATGTCTGTGTGTGTCTGTCTGTCTGGGGTGGAGGTTGTGAGTGTGAGAAGGTGTGTGTGTGTGTGTGTGTAGTGGGTGCAGAGTGTCTTAAGTCTGCGAGGGGGTGCATGTGTGAGCGTGGGAGTGTGTGTGTCTATAAGGGTGTGTGTGGGTTTCTGTGTGTGCGTCTGTGTGGACCTGTGTCCGTGTGTGTGTGAGAGTGTGTGTGTGTAGGAATATCTGTGTGTGTATGTAGTGCAATAGTGATCACCTGTAATGTGACATGAACCCAAGGTCCCGGTTGAGGCCCTCCCTATGGGTATCGAACTTAGCTATCAGCCTCTGCACGGCCACTTTTCTCTGCTGCCTGTCCTGAAGTCCACCTTGGAGGATGGTCACCTGAAGGTCCGAGGCTGAATGTCCTGGACCACTGAAGTGTTCCCCAACTGGGAGGGAACTCTCCTGTCCGTTGATTGTTGTGCGGTGCCCATTCATCCGGTGTCGTAGCCTTTATTTAAATTCATTCACAAGATGGGAATTGGCCGAATAGGGTCCCACTTCTTGCCCACACGAGAAGAGGTTAACAGACCACCCCATTGCTGGAAGTTGGGATGACTTTTTCATCCACTAAAAGGCTTTTTCTGACAATTGATTCATGGTCATCGTTAGACTCTTAATTGTAGATTCCTTTTAAATTGTATTCAAATTCCAACATCCACTGAATTGGAAACCAGTTCTCCAGAATACGATTTGTGTTCCTGGATTAACTGTTGTTTCCTTCTCTGAGACCACAATATGGATGTGGATGAAGATGCATAGGAGGCAATTAGACCTCTGTAAAACCACAATTAATTTATTCATTATTGAAAGCAAATAACACACCCTTTTAACGACTAGACATATAAATTACTGCCTTTCACCCTGATTTCTGCAAGTAAACCCAAACTTTTTAATCTGTGAATAAAACATAGAACATTCCAGTGCAGTACAGGCCATTTGGCCCTCGCTGTTGCGCTGAAATGTGAAACCAATCTGAAGCCCATCTAACCTACACTATTCCATTCTCATCCATATGCCTATCCAATGACCATTTAAATGCCCTTAAACTTGGCGGTTCTACTACTGTTGCAGGTAGTGCATTCCACGCCCCTACTACTCTGAGGAAAGAAGCGACCTCTGTCCCATATCTATCACCCCTCAATTTGAAGCTACGTTCCCTCGTGCTAGCCATCACCATCCGAGGAAAAAGGCTCTCACTGTAGAACCTATGTAACACTCTGATTATCTTATATGTCTCTATTAAGATTTCTCTCAACCTTCTTCTCTCGAACGAAAACAGTCTCAAATCCCTCAATCTTTCCTCGTAAGATCTTCTCTCCATATGAGGCAATATCTGAGTAAATCTCCTCTGTACCCTTTCCAAAGCTTCTGCATTCTTCCTATAATGTGGCAACCAGAATTATATGCAACACTTCAAGTGTGGCTACAATCGAGTTTTCTACAGCTGCAGCATGATGTGATGGCTCCAAAACTCAATCCCTCCACCAATAATACTAACACACCATATGCCTTCTTCACAACCTTATCAACCTGGGAGGTAACTTTCACGGATCTACCTTGACACTGAGATCTCGCTGCTCATCGACACTGCTAAGAATCTTATCATGAGCTCAGTATTCTTTATTCCTGTTACTCCTTCCAAGGTGAATCACCTCACACATTTCCACATTAAACTCCATTTGCCACCTTTCAGCTCAGCTCTTTAGCTAATGTATGTCCCTCTGTAACCTGCAACATCCTTCAACACAATGCACAACTCTATCGACCTTAGTGTCATCTGTAAATTAACTAACCCCTCCTTCCGTGTCCTCATCCAGGTCATTTATAAAAGTGACAAACAGCAGTGGCCCCAAAACAGATCCTTGCGGCACACCACTATTAATTCAACTCCAGGATGAATATTTCCCATCAAACATCACCCTCTGTCTTCTTTCAGTGAGCCGCTTTCTGATCCAAATCGCTAAATCACCCTCAATCCCATGCCTCTGTATTCTGGACAAAAGCGTACCGTGGGGAACTTTATCAAATGCCTGACTCAATTCCGTACACACCAGATCGACTGCATTACCTTCACCTACCTGTTTGGTTACCTTCTCAAAGAGCTCAATAATATTTGTGAGGCACAACCTAACCTTCACAAAAATGTGTTGACGATCCCTAATCAACTTATTCCTTTCTAAATAACTATACATTCCATCTCTTACAACCTTGTCCAACACTTTACCCACAACTGAAGTAAGGCTCACTGGTCTATAATTACCAGAGTTTTCTCTGCTCGCCTTCTTGAACAAGGGAATAACATTTGCTATCCTCCAGTCTTCTGACGCTATTCCTGTAGACAATGATGACATAAAGATCAAAGCCAAAGACAAGACAATCTTCTCTCTGGCTTCCCAGAGAATCCGAGGATAAGTCCCATCTGGCCCAGGACACTTCTCTATTTTTACACTTTACACAATTGCTAATGCCTCCTCCTTATGAACCTCAATCCCATCTAATCTAATAGCCTGTATCTCAGTATTCTTCATGTCTTTATTCAGTCTGAGTACTGGCCAAAATATTCATTTAGCGCTTCCCCTTATTCCTCTGACTCCATGCACAACTTTGTACGACTATCCTGATTGGTCTTCATCTTGCTCTAGTCATTCATTTATTCCTGAATACTTGTAGAACACCTTAGGATATCCTTGATCCTATCCACCAACTTCTCATGTCCCCTCCTGGCTCTTCTGAGGTCTCTCTTTTGATCTTTCCTGGCTAACTTGTAACTATCGAGTGCCCTAACTAAGCCATCATATCTCATTCTAACATAAGCCTTCTTCTTCCATTTGACAAGAAATTTAAGTTCCACAGTAAACTACCATGCTCTCACTGGACAACATCCTCCCTGACTGACTGGCACACACTTATCAAGGACTGCCAATAGCTGTTCCTTGAACAAGCTCCACATTTCAATTGCGCCCAGCCCGTGCAGTTTCCTTCCCAACACGATGTATCCTAAATCTTGCCTAGTTGCATCATAATTGCCTCTCTCCTAGCTATAACTCTTGCCCTACAGTATATGCCTATCTCTTTCCATCACTAAAGTAAATTTAACCAAATTGTGGTCGCTATCACCAAAGTGCTCACCTATCTCCAAATCTAACATCTGGCCAGGTTCATTCCCGGTACCAAATCAAATGTGGTCTCGCCCCTTGTTGGCCTGTCTATATACTGTGTCAGGAAAAACTCCTGTACACATTGGACAAAAACTGACCCATCTAAAAGACTTGAACAGTAGTGTTCCCAGTCAATATTTAGAAAGTTAAATATCCCATTACAACTACCCTGTCAATCTCGCTCCGATCAATGATCATTCTTGCTATCCTATCTTCCATATCTCTGGAACTATTCAGAGGCCTATAGAATAATACCCACCAGAGCGACCTCTCCTTTCCTTTTTCTAATCTCAGCCCATGCTACTTCAATAGACAAGTCCTCAAACATTCTTCAACAACACTAATACTGTCCTTGACTAACAATGCCAAACCCCTGACCATACCCACCCCTTTACCATTTTCTCTGTTCTTACTGAAAAATCTATACCCCGGAGCCTGCAACAACCATTCCAGTCCCTGTCCTACTCATGTCTCCGAAATGGCTACAGCATCGAAATCCCAGGTACCAATCCATGCTGAAAGTTCATCCACCTTATTCCGAATGCTCCTGGCACACTTTAAATTACGCACACTTTAAACCAACTTCTTGCTTGCCGGTGCCTTCTTGTGACTTTAAACCTTATTTCTGATCTCACTACTCTCAACCTCCTGTACACTCAAACTACAGTTTAGGTTCCCATTCTCCTGCTGAATTAGTTTAAAATCCCACGAGGAGCATTAGCAAATATTACCCCCAGGATATTGGTAATCTTCTGGTTCAGGTGAAGACCGTCCTGATCGTAGAGGTCCCACCTAACCCAGAAAGACCCCCAGATATCCAGGAATCCAAAACCCTCCCTCCTATACCATCCCTGTAGCCACGTGTTCACCTCCTCTCTCTCCGTATTCCTCACCTCACTAGTATGTGGCACGGGTAACAAACCAGAGATAACAAGTCTGTTGTTCTTGCTCCAAACCTCCACCCTACCTCCTTGAATTTCTGACTTAAATCCTCATCTCTTTTTCTACCTATGCCGTTAGTATCTATGTGGACCACGACCTGGGGCTGCTCCCTTTCTCCCTCAAGGATCCCGATAGTGTCCTCCCCCAACAGTGTCCAAAACGGTATACCTGTTATTGAGGGGATCCCTGCACTGCATACCAGTTGCCTTTCCTACCCCTGAGAGTAACCCATCAATCTTCTTCTTTTACCTGAGGTGTGACTACCTCCTTGCAACTCCTCTCAATAACACCTTCTGCCTCCCGAATGATCCAAAGATCAGGCAGCTCCAGCTTGAGTTCCATAACACGGTTTTCAAGGAGCTGGATTTGGGTGCATTTCTCACAGATGAAATCAGCAGGGACACTAATGGTGATCCTTACCTCTCACATTCTGCAAGAGGAACATTCAACTGCCCTAATCACCATTACCAATATTCGAAGTTACCAACGAGACTACTGAATAATAGACAATAGACAATAGGTGCAGGAGTAGGCCATTCTGTCCTTCGAGCCAGCACCACCATTCATTATGATCATGGCTGATCATCCACAATCAGTATCCTGCTCCTGCCTTATCCCCATAACCCTTGATCCCACTATCATTAAGAGCTCTATCCAACTCTTTCTTGAAAGTATCCAGAGACTTGGCCTCCACAGGCACAGCTGATCAGGCTAAAACTCTCTCCAACGGCTTCACCAAGCCTCCAGACGTTGGATACCTTCTCTCACAATGTTAGTCTTCGAAATGGTGTTGAGCAAGGGGATTTCTTCAAGCTCTTCCTACATGAGTCTCTGTGCCTTAACCAACATTTTTCATCCTTTTGATCCAAAGATTTACCTGAGGATCATCTCTATTGGGTTTGATACATCCTCCAGGGAATCTCCAGACAGTGGTAAGCACACCTCCTTACAGTGATTCACGCTCAACAGCATTATTTCAGTTGTGTTATCTGAAATGGCATTGAGATCATTGTACTTATCAAAATTATAGTCATAAAAATGAAAAGAGTTACAAATCAGTCTCATTCCATCGCAAATAATTTGTTATACGCCTTTCGCATCTTGTAAGATTTACAGAACTTGAATACCAATGACAAATGAATGAATAGTCAGATATACCACAAAGCACTTATGTTTACATAATAAAAGCAAATTACTGCGGATGCTGGAATCTGAAACCAAAAGAGAAAATGCTGGAAAATCGTTTCTTTTTGATATCCTGAGGCTGCTGTAGTGACATAGTCGGTGCTTCTTATTAAGGCATACTTCAGAAATGTTTGGTTATTCACTGGCAGGATAGACAATGAACTGTTCTCATCAGCCCTTCTGTGATCATGTCTTCTGAACGTGCCCAGTGATTTCCCCCTTGATGGTATTGAGACACGTCTACCACTCTTTTAGATCCCTCTTGAACTGTAGCATGGATTGTGGGTTACTTAATCGTGTCCAGGTTCCTTCCCTATATTTACCCACATTATGAACTCGCATTACGGTGTTCTATAGGCCTGCAAAAAGTTACAGAGATGTAAAGGAAAGGATTGCAATGATGATTCTGGATAGGAGTGAAAGTAACAGGGTAGTTGTTATGGGTCTTTAACTTTCCAAGTATTGACTGGAAACAATATAATTTGAGTACTTTAGATGGGTAATTTTTTGTCCAGTGTGTGCAGGAGGGTTTCCTGACACAGTATGTAGATAGGCCAACAAGAGGCGAGGACACATTGGATTTGGTACTGGGTAATGAACCAGGCCAGGTGTTAGATTTGGAGGTAGGTGAGCACTTTGGTGATAATGATCACAATTCGGTTACATTTATTTTAGCGATGGAAAGGGATAGGTACATGTGGCAGGGCGAGAGTTATACCTGGAGGAAAGGCAATTATAAGGCAATTAGGTCAGCGTTAGGATGCACAGGATGTGGAAGAAAACTGCAGTGGTTGAGGACAATTTAAATGTGACTCTTGTTCAAGGAACAGCTACTGTGTGTCCTTGATAAGTATGTACCTGTCAGGCAGGGTGGAAGTGGTTGAAGAGGGAACTGTGGTTTATTAAAGAAGTTGAATCTCTTGTCAAGAGGAATAAGGAGGTTTTCGTAAAGATGAGGAATGAAGGGTCAATTAGGCGCTTGGGAGATACAAGTTAGTCAGGAAAGACCTAAAGAGAGAAGTAAAAAGAGCCAGGAGGGGACACGAGAAGTCTTTCACAGGTAAGATCAAGAAAAACCCTTAAGCTTGCTATCGGTATGTCAGGAGTAAAATAATGACCTGAATATGATTAGGGTTGAAAAATGTGGTGCTGGAAAAACACAGCAGGTCAGGCAGCATCCGAGGAGCAGAAGAATCGACGTTTCGGGCACAAGTCCTTCTTCAGGAATGAGGCTGGTGTCCCAAGTGGGTTGAGATAAAAGGTAGGGGGGAGGGAATT
>NW_025209869.1:0-1316 GCF_004010195.1 Chiloscyllium plagiosum
TGCCCAAAATGTCGATTTTCCTGCTCCTCGGAAGCTGCCTGATCTGCTGTGCTTTTCCAGCACCACTGTAATGTAGATTCTGATCTCCTGCATCTACAGTCCTCACTTTCGCCTTTGCCAACCTTTGGGAAACCCTGAAGGTTTGGAAAGAGTCTGGTCCTCCTGCCAATCAGAGCCCCCCCAACCCCCTTCCATTGAGTGAATGCGGAAGTTCGCCATGAGCTTCGGAAGCTGCTGCTGCTCCTCTCTGTCTGAATGAAGATTGAACTTCACCCCAAACTGCAACTTCCTTTCTCTGTCCAACATCTTTAAGGAAGTGACCAAGTTGATAAATGAAGTAAGGGCTGTAGTTGTCATATACATGGACTTTAGTAAGGCATTTTATAAAGTTCCCCATGGTAAACTAAGAGAGAAAGTGAAGTCACATGGTGTGCCGGGTGTTCTAGCTAGGAGGATAAAGAACTGGTTGAGCAACAGGAGACAGAGAGTAGTAATTGAAGGGAGTTTCTTGAAATTGAGAAAGGTGACCAGTGGTGTTCCACAGGGATCAGTGCTGTGGCCACTGTTATTTGTGATGTACATGAATGTTCTGGAAGAGAGCACTGTTGGTATGATCAGCAAGTTTGCAGGTAAGACAACGATTGGTGGAGTAGCAGAAAGCATTAGGGATTGTTAATACAGGAGAATATAGATAGATGAGAGAGTTGGGCGGAGAAGTGTCAGATGGAGTTCAATCAAAGCAAATATGAGGTGATGCATTTTGGCAAGTCTAATTCTACAGCGAATTATACAGTGAACAGAAGAGCCTTGGGAAAAGTTGATGAGCAGAGAGATGTGGGAGTGCAGGTCCATTGTCCCCTGAAGGTTGCTGCACAGGTGGATAGAGTGGTCAATAAGGCATATGGTATGCTTGCCTTCATCAAGATGGGGTGTTGAATGTAAGAGCTGGCAGGTCATGTTAAAAGTTTAAATGACGTTTGTTCGACTGCATTTAGAATTCACTGTGTACAGTTCTGGTCTCCACATTATCAAAATGATGTGGACACTTTGGAGAGGGTGCAGAGAAGGTTTACGAGGATGTTGCCTTGTATGGAAGGTGCTAGCTATGAAGAAAGGTTGAGTAGGTTAGGTTTGTTTTCATTCGTAAAATGGAGATTGAGGGGGGACCTGACTGAGGTTTACAAAATGATGAACGGTATAGACAGGGTAGATAGAGATAAGCTTTTTTCCCAGGATGAAAAATTCAATAACGAGAGGTCACACTTTCAAGGTGAGAGGTGAAAAGTTTATAGAACATAGAACATAGAAGAATACAG
>NW_025209869.1:4364-12928 GCF_004010195.1 Chiloscyllium plagiosum
GAGAGAGAGAGAGATACAGACAGAGAGACAGACAGAGAGACAGACAGAGAGACAGACAGAGAGACAGACAGAGAGACAGACAGAGAGACAGACAGAGAGACAGACAGAGAGACAGACAGAGAGACAGACAGAGAGACAGACAGAGAGACAGACAGAGAGACAGACAGAGAGACAGACAGAGAGACAGACAGAGAGACAGACAGAGAGACAGACAGAGAGACAGACAGAGAGACAGACAGAGAGACAGACAGAGAGACAGACAGAGAGACAGACAGAGAGACAGACAGAGAGACAGACAGAGAGACAGACAGAGAGACAGACAGAGAGACAGACAGAGAGACAGACAGAGAGACAGACAGAGAGACAGACAGAGAGACAGACAGAGAGACAGACAGAGAGACAGACAGAGAGAGAGATGAACACTTTTCCAAAATCCATGAAAATCGGCTCCAGCAAGGGCGAACAAAAAGAGGGTCGACAGACAACTCGGAATGGTCAAGAAAAAATACAATATATGCTAAATAATTATGGCCCAGTTTCTGTAAAGCAGTTAAAAATGTAAATCAAGGAATGTGTTTTTCTGGAGGAAGGAAGTTTCAGTAACATGCAGTTGCAAATGTTGAGGTCACCGTTGGAGGAGAGAGAGAGAAGGAGAAACGGAAGGATAAAATAGAACCTGTGAATTGGAGAGATTATAACATGTTGAAGGCAGAGCCTGATTTCAGGGAAAGAAAATCTCGAATAAAAGATGGATCAAGTACAGGTACAAACACCAGCGCACATGCACACACACACGGAAAACAACCTAATGAAGCTGTACAGTGTATTAAGACTGGATCAGATCCTGACCTTAATGGGTGCCCTCGAAGAGCTACAGCCCCCCTACGAGATCAACTTCGTGAAGATTCCAAGTCAACGGTCGCCGCCTCAGGTTCTGCTGAATCACCAATAGCATATCATACCCACAATCAATTGAAGCAAGAATCCCTAAAGAAGTCGAGACAATGTCCCAGTACCTTAAGCACGTCACGAAAGTCGATAACGTCTATTGTGGACTGATACCACCCAAGGACATAACGACGGCAGAGATCACACTGTATGAGGCACGCGTGAGGAGCAGCTTCATCAATGGAATAAAGTACGAAACAACAAAATAGGTAACAATATCCGTGTATTACCGGGACACGCGAAAGCTGAATTAGATAGAACAAGACATAATACATGCTGAAGAATTGCTGGCTCAAGAGAACCATAACCGGAAATTAAAGATGGAACAGCAATGACATAAACCTCAGCTTATTATGATGCAAATGGTCGTTCAGCCGTTGGAGGGAGGAACTGCGGGAAAAGAGAGAGGCACAGGTGGAGTTCGCAAAAGAGGAAGGGATCGCGGAAGTGCGCTTGCAGAGATAGATCTGGCTGGTGCTTTGTTTGCGGAGCAATGGACCACTGGTCGAGACAGTGCCCGCACAGACAGCCTCAATCGGTCCTGGAGACTGGACAGCATGGTGACTGACAGGGGACGACCGAGGTTGAGGTGGGAAGGCCACAAGGTACAGGTAAACCTCTTTCCTTTATACTTGGCAACGAAGAATCCCTTAGGCTTATCACTTCTATAACCTAACGGACACTGAGATGTGTCCCAACTCTATTTTGAACATTGAGATTGCGAAGTGTGGACAATATGTTCAATATAACAATGATACGTATATGTCAATGCCTACCTCTATGTTATATGTGGAAGGTACACCAGTTACCTTTTTGGTAGATACATTGCCAGCACATTCACTCCTCAAATCAAGACAGTTCAGAGAGTTGACGCCAATAAAGATGTGTGGAATGTTCCTGAACTCAATGGAGGCATCAGGTGTCGTGATATGAGAGAGTTTTACCGCACCCATATTGTGTGAAATCAGTAATGTGTATACATTCTAATTCTCAATTTTGTTAGCGGAATTCTGTCCTTTACATTTGATGGCTCGGGATCTCATAGTGAGACTGGGGTTGTATTTACTCAGTACTCCGACGGCTTGCAGGAAATTCAAAGGGAAAATTCACAAGTATAAACTGTAAAATTCTACTCACGACCCCTGGTGTATATCTGTGAGTGGCGAATAAGCCAGAGAGCAATGAGTTCAGTGAGCAATTTACTCGCCCTGGAAGCAGGTAACCATGTTAATCCTATTAACACCGATTTTTTTTTTTTGCGGGAGCATGCTGCACTGCATAGCACACATACACCACGATGGCCCTGAGGAACCATAAGAGAAGTATTGGTTCAGGAGATTGGTTAAACCAGGTCAGTTGTTATTGTGCGAATTTTATTGAAGGGATGGCAGATGTGCAGTCAGTGTGAACTTATGTCAAGTACCTGTGACGGCAAGTAAACTCTATATTTTTGATGTGGAAGGCTACGCTCCTCGCGTGTCACTGGCGAAGGTGTCCAGTGACTGCTGGCAGGATTTGGAGCCATGGGTACTAAAGGCATAAAGAACGAAATGTTGGGTGTACTGGGACGATGTGGGTATGTGGTTTAATGCAGATGTGCGGACATATAGGCAGAAATTAATTTGTCCAACTTACATTCGAGGTAACCCCCCGAGCCCTGAAAAGCCTAGAAGGCTGGCCTGGCGATTCCCTAAGATAAATTCTCAGACTCAAGATTAATAACGGTCTCTACTGAATTATGCGTAAAAGGAAAACATGATTTGCGGCTTATACGAGGTTGTGAACCAATACGAGTAACCACGAAGTCGGAGTATCGTCCTTGCAGGGCACAATAAGAGTTACAACCCATGAACGTAGTTACTCCAGTCTTTCAATCCTTCCCAAAGGCTAGAGAGATAATCCCCTGTGAAAACGCACCGGTGAGAACTCCCATTTTTCTGATCAAAAAGGCAAAAATTCCAAGTGAACCGGAGGAATGGAGGTTTGTTCAAGACCTACAGCCAGTCAGTAACAGTGTTGTCCCGCGCGCATCAAATGTTCCCAAACCCTATACTGTATTAGTTCAATTTAGACCGGATAGTAAATGGTTCCCTGCTGTGCATTTAGCAAATACATTCTTTAGTGTAACGGTGCACACAGATAGTCAATTCTGGTTCGCTTTTTCATTCAAAGGGAAATCCTATGAGTTCACACGACTTTGTCAATGTTACTGTGAGTCACCCACCATATATAATGAGGCTCTACGCAGGAGTCTGGAGACTCTTGTTTTAACCCCTGGGTTTGCGCTTCTGCAATCTGTAGACGATTGCTTAATAGTGGAACCAACAGAGGAACTACGTGAGAAGGATTCCTTTGCATTGCACGAGGGAAGGGAACAAAGCCAGTCTCGCAAAACTTCGATTTATGCAATAAAAGGTGAAGTTCTTCAGTCACTTAATATCTGAACAAGGCAAGGCCATTGGTCAAGACAGAGTGCAAGTAATTCAGCAAATTCCAAGGCCTCACATGAAGAAACAATTGATATTCTTTTTGGGCATACGCTCCTACTGAAGAACGTTTATCCCACATTACACAAATCTTGGGGCGCCCTGAAGTGACATGGCCCATGGAAAAGGGTAGCAGAACCCAGGTCCGTTGCAATGGATCCCAGCGGCCGAGTTGAATTGAAAAAGACGTTTCAAAGTACACCTACACTGGGGATTCCGAATCCAAACAAGCCTTCTGTCAAAGGTAGATGAGAAACATGGCTGCATGACATCTGTGTTGTTGCAGGATCATGGGGGAAAATTCAGGCTGGCAGCTTATTTTTCGGCTAAGCTGGACCTCGTAGGGGCAGGATTGCGTAAATGCCTGCGAACTGTGGTTGCAGCTGAAAAGACTGTTGCAGTGTCCAGGGATATAATCGGCTATGGCGACTTAACGAAACTGATCGCACATGCAGTATCCTTACTGCTTTCCGAGCAAAAGACAGCACATACGTCGGCAGCACGTTGACTCAGATACAATACTGTGTTATTGGAGAAGCCTAACATTGCAATAAAACGATGTAACGTCCTGAATGCTGCTAATCCTCTCACTAGAGAAGGAGACGGAGACCCGCATGATTGTATCGCTGTAATTAATGAAATGTGCTGCCTAGACAAGACTTGCAGAATTCACCACTTCAGAATCTAAATATGGTGTTTTTTGTGGATGGGGCAGCATTCAGGAGCAAGGAGATAGGTCAGAATTTTATTGGGCATGCTGTAGTAACTACCCATGAGGTATTCAAAGCGGCATCACTCGCTTCTCAACTGTCAGCGCAAGCAGCGGAGCTGATTGCCCTGACTGGGGCATGTAAATTGGCTAAGGGAAACACAGCGAATATTTAACCAATAGCAGTTACGGATTCGGAGTTGCACATGATGTTGGAACCCTGTGGAAATACAGGGACTTCTTTACCTTCACCGGAAAGCCCATCACACACCGTGATCAAATTTCTGACCTCTTGGAAGCGGTCGTATTGCCTAAATCAATCGCTGTGTGTAAATATGATGCCCACACGAAAAATAACGATTCCGTTTCTCAAGGAAATGCAAGGGCAGACTCAGCGGCAAGGACGGCAGCCCAGCAGCCGGTAAATGATCGGTTTGACATGGGAATGACAAAAATCCTTACCCCAACAGCAGATGTACGGGAGTCACAGTCGAAGTCCAGGCTTGAAGACACGTTTCAGTGGGAAAAAGCAGAGTGCAGTTTGAGGTAAGGGGTATGGTGTGGCCCCAATGTTAAACCTTTTCTACCACGATCATTGTTTCCATTCTATGCCAAACTGACACACGGTAAGGAACATGTGTCAAAAGAAGGGAGATATGACAGCATTTCAGCACAGTGGTACATTGAGGGATTTACTCATTACTTCCAGAAATATTGTGAACGATGTGTTATCTGTGACACAGTAATGTGGGGAGGGGAATACAGATGAGTCATGTAGCACTTCCGAAACCCCAAAAACAATTTGAACATTTACACCTGGATTTTACCAAACTGCGAAGGAAAAAGGTATTGCCTGGTAATAGTTGATATGTTTTCCAAATGGGTGCAAGCTTTCCCCATGGAAAAACAGAATGCCAGTGCCGTAACCAAAGCTTTCCTAACTGAAATAATTCCGAGATGGAGCATCCCTGAGAAGCTTAATAGTCCCAAGGTTTGTGAAGGTTTATAGCTCCGGATGAGGTTTAGGGTGTAGGTTTGCTCGCTGAGCTGCACGTTTGTTATCCAGACGTTTCATTACCTGGCTAGGTAACATCATCAGTGGCGACCTCCAAGTGAAGCAAAGCTGTTGTCTATTTATAGCTGCTTTCTATTTATTTGTTTGTCCTGGATGGGGTTCCTGGGGTTCATGGTGATGTCATTTCCTATTCGTTTTCTGAGGGGTTGACAAATGGTAAATAGATCTATGTGTTTGTTTATGGCGTTGTGTTTGGAGTGTGAGGTATTCAAGGAGAACGGATACTTCAAAACTACAGTCCACAGATTCCTCAGGAACAAACCACGACAAGGAGACCTAACACAGCCAGAAACCTTATCGACCTTTCCATACATCAATGAAGTCTCAGAAGTGGCAGCCAGACTACTAAGACCCCTCGGAATTCCAACAACAGTCTCAAACAAAACTAACAAATTTAAAAGACCCAGTACAACCCATGGAAAAAAACCAACGTCATATGCAAAATTCCATGCAAGGACTGCCACAAACACTACATAGGACAAACAGGAAGAACGTTTGCCACCAGGATACAGAACACCAGCTAGCCACAAAAAGACACCACACTCTCTCCCTCGTAGCCCTTCACACGGATGAAAGAAAAACACCATTTCGTCTGGGGCAACACATCTATCCTGGGACAGGCTAAGCAAAGACCTGCCAGAGAATTCTTTGAGATCTAGCACTCCAACCACAACGCCATAAAAAAGACATATATCTTGATAGTATCGATCAACCCCTCAGAAAACGAACAGGAAATGGCATCACCACAAACCCCAGGAACCCCATCCTGGACAAACATATAACTAGAAAGCAGGAGACAACAGCTTCTCTTCACTTGGAGTTCGTCACTGATGATGTTACCTAGAACAAAGAACATAGAAAAATACAGCGCAGTACAGGCCCTTTGGCCCTCGATGTTGCGCCGATCCAAGCCCACCTAACCTAGACTAGCACACTAACCTCCATATGCCAGGTAATGAAACGTCTGGATATCAAACCTACAGCTCAGCGAGCAAACCTACACTCTAGGCTTAGTCGTGACAGTGGGACACCATTTGTCCATAATGCCCTACAGTAGATTAATGAGTATATGGGAATAAACATGAGATAACACTGTGCCTACCACCAAACGAGCGGTAGAGCAGCGGAAAGAAAAAATTCTACCTTAAAAAATAAATTGCCAAAATGCTGTGAGGAACTAGGGATGGCATGGACAAAGGCACTTCCAGTTGTGCTAATGTGTATGAGATCTAGGAGGAGAGGGAGAGCTAATCTTAGCCCGTTTGAGATTTTGTTTGGTAGGCCGCCAAACACAGGAATTGTCCCGAGACGTAAGGGAAGCCAGAAAACAGGCCACTGTGAGGATGAAATGTTGTGTTACTGCATGAAACACTCTACACTTCTGTCCCAAATATAGAATCAAGTGAAGACAGCACTACCCCAATCAGCAGAAGGGAAGATGTACGATCTATAACCTGGAGCCTGAATAGTGGCGAAAGAGTTCAGGAGGGAAAACAGGAAGGTGAAGAGGTGGCTGGGACCGTTTCAAGTTCGCCTTACAGCACAGATAGCTGTTAAGATCGTCGGAACAGCTACGTGGATACACGCCAGCCATTACAAACTTGCAGCTGGAATTGAGGAGACATCGCACAACACCAAAACCAATTTAGAGCAAGTATTTATTAGAAGACTTAAGCAAATGTGGGGCTGCCCCAGTTCACACTGTTGGCAAGCGCCCTGGTAGGAGTATTCATAAGGGCAGGGGCGTCTGGGATGCAGCAGCTGACGTTTATCTTAACTGATAGGACGAAGTGGATTTTTACATGCGACCCATAGCCGTTCAGTAACAAGGACGACTATAAATTTGATCATTAAGATTTATGCAGGGATCCATGTTGCGCTGGTGACTGGCACTTAGTAGTAGCCAGCATGGCAAAAAGGGCACCTGACATGGGGAATAGATATTCTATGATCAAAGTAAGACTCAGAAGAGAATGAGGGAGTCTTGTCGTGTGGAATAGATAGATCCTTCTCTGACATCTGTAGACAGGTGAATATAGTGGTGCAGTCGCCCCACCCCCGCCATCCGAGATGCAGTGCAGAATGTACTACAGACGATAGGAGCACTGGAGCATGGCAACCACTCAAACCAGGTCATGGAACTAACCCCAAGCCGGGCAAAGGTCATTAATGACACACCCGAACCCGAAGGGAGACGGCAGTGGCTAGAGGGCGAATTTAAAGCAGTAGGGGAATTTGCCTGCTGGAGCTAAATGGCGTAAATGCAACGCCAGTAGGTTGGGAGCTGCGAAGGGCCATTGCTAGATGTGAAGGGAACAGAGCATGTGCTTTGGTCATAAGACAAAACGAGAGATTAGACGTTGACTACACTTGTTGGATATGTTTGCACACAGCCCAAAGGTAGCCTGCCCAGCAAATTACTGACAGCCTGGCGAGAAATACCAGCTGTCTTCTTCCATGGGAGGCGACTAGCCTGATCCTGATAGTGGGGGGCAATTTGGGCAAATCTCGTGTCACCACCCGAACTCCAGGCTAACTACAGTCCCAAGCCTGACACGCTACCGACCACAGCATTCCAGATAGTGGATTGTAGGGGAGAAACGTGTATTTGCACCAATCGGAGGAGACTCATTTTGGGTATCTCCCAGTGTAGCTTGATGTTGTACTTGAATAATGACTCTTGTACAGCAACATACGCAAATGATACGACCATAAATATTGCTTGTTCCTTTATCAATGGTCAGACCATGAGCGGCACGGTGACACACTGGATAGCATTGCTGCCTAACAGCGCCGGAGAACCCGGTTTAATTCCCGCCTCAGGCGACTGACAGTGTGCAGTTTGCACATTCTCCCTGCGTCTGCGTGAGCTTCCTCCCACAGTCACCAAGATGTGCAGGTCGGGTGAATGGGCCATGCTAAATTGTCCGTAGTGTTAGGTGTTAGGTAAATGTATGGGTGGGATGCGCTTCGGCTGGTGTGTGTGGACTTGTTGGGCCGAAAAGCCTGTTTCCACACTGTAAGTAATCTAATCTAATCAGGATGGCAGGTATAATATGGGCAGGTGGCGAGAAAGGGTCCCACCACTCCCCCGGGGAGAAAGGGGTGCTGCTACGCCGCGATACTGTCCATCAACACAACAGTGTTCGCCCTAAAAGGCAGCAATTGCCGAACTCGAAGGGGCATCCCTCTGCATTGGAATGGGTACACACTCGCAGAACATCCTCGCATATGGTGTATTCGCAAATGAGACGGAGGAAGGCCTAGCACTCATTAACACTGAGTTAATGGCGGTGAGGAAGCAGAGACACAAAATCGATGAGTACGAGACATCCTGACGGCTGAG
>NW_025209869.1:14614-17824 GCF_004010195.1 Chiloscyllium plagiosum
AAATTGCACAGTGGAACGTTAACAGCGAATCGGGGTATGGCACCACTATCTCAGAGAGTCAGAGTGGCGTTCCCCACACTGGGAGAAGTTGGTTTGGGTATCAATGAACATGAGAACTGTTTCAGGACAATATTGAAATCGAGAATTGGTGTGGGGTGTTTAAAGCATGCAGACTTGGAACAGAGCATATTTAAATGGGAGAACACGGGCAGGAAACAGTAAGTCGGAGAAATGTTGTAAAGTGCAGGAAAGTGGCCATTCGATGCAAGGCGACAATAATGAAAAATCTTTGAGCAGTCAACCATTATGTGGAAAAATGTATGTCAGGAAACAGCAAAACAGGAGAGTTGGGGCAAGGCAATACTCAGTGGGAGAGTTTCTTCAGATCATGACGAAAGGGTGGATTAGTGCAGAATTGGCAATTTGAGAATTTGATGCAGCAAAATTGGAGAATTACAGCAGTGGACGACGACATGGGAGAATCATTGCAGCTACATAGTTAATGGAAGAGGTGGTGCGGAGTGGACCTAAATTAGATATTTGGTGCAAGTCACCCTTAAAATGTAGAATTAGAGTAGGGCACTCCTAAATGCGAGATTTGAACTCGGGCATCAGAAAATGAGAGAATCATACTGGGATATGAGGAAATGGCAGAATTAGGATCATTATAATAAAAAGCAGGAGAATTTAGTGTCGGAGTATGAGGAAATGGGAGAATAAGTATAGGGATATGGTAAATGGGATAATCCGTAAGTGGGAGATGACAAAATTGGTGGGAGTGCCAAAATATCAGAGAATTGGAGCAGACCACGTCTAAGTAGGTGTATCGGGGCAGGGAATCAGTGTAAAGGAGAAACGTTGGAAGCAACAGCAAAATGGGTATTCGGGTCAGTGCACCACGAAATGAAATTAAAAACTGAGCAGGGCACCCATACGTGCAAGAGGTGTACAGGGAATAACTGAAGGGAAGGATACAGGGCATCAATAATTGTAGAATTCACGCAGGTGCTGTTAAATTCTAAGTGGGAGAACTGGGGCTGGATAATATTAAATGGAAGAGTTGATGCTTTTCCAGAATTTGTGCAGGATTGATAAATGGGAGAACGTATGCAGCGTAGTGAAACACTGAATATAATGATGGAGAATCGCTGCATAGAAACAGACACTCTGTCCAACTTGTGCATCCCTAATATTTATGAATTTAACAGTGCACCAATGAATGGGACAATAATTGCAAGGAATGATGAAATGGAACCATAGCCAAGTGTTTATCTCAGTAAGAACATTAGGAACAGGGCGTCAGGTAATGGGGGAAACGGTTAGGTACAGCAGCGAATGGGAGATTTGGTTCAGGGCAGGAGTAAATCGGAGATTTGGTGCAGTGCAGCAGTAAATGGAGCAGGACATACTGCATGGGGGAATTAAAGGAGAGAACCCATAAATGGGAGAATGCAACTCGGGCACTCCACCAGTTCTCAGACAATATCACAGCTATGAATGATTTGGAGATGCCAGTGTTGGACTGGGGTGAACAAAGTTAAAAATCACACAACACCAGGTTAAAATGCAATAGGTTTAATTGGAAGCACACTAGCTTTCGGAGCATCGCGATTTTGAACACAGCTCTGACTGTTTGACAAGTCACTCGCTCAGGACTCAATCGCAGACAATAAGGCACGTCCTCATCACTGACCCTCCTAAAAGGAAGCATTACCCTGCTCCAAACCTCCAAGCATCTCAGAATACTTCAGTACTGCTCCGTTCAACTGCAGTGAAAAGAGCCACTGGCTGTGTCTTGACTCTTTGTTAATAGTTCAGTCCGGCAGTTGCAAAATGCAACAAGACCAGAAACGAGGGATTTCATACTATTGGAGTGTGAGGTCAGAGGCAGTACAAAAGCGCCGTCAAATGGCTAGTATCGTGTGAGTAAGCCCGCGCTTTCAGATGGTCAGAACTGAGGAAGTGCACTATTCCTGGAGATTCTGTCTGACACTATAGTGTGAAAGAAGTCAGTCAAAATGAGAGGATCAGCACTGTGGTTATTGTAGATCGATAATGAGGGCACTTCTGAAGGAGGACTGCAATTTCACTCCTGAGGCAGTGTCTCGCCGTTAGAGTTGCAGCCTGGGGGAATGGCTCATCATCAGAATGTCAGCCTGTGGCAGTGCCTCACGATCAAAGATCGGCCTGAGACAACGCAGCACCGCTCGAGGGTCAGCGTGAGGCAGTGCCACACGGTCAGATGGTCAGCATGAGGCAGTGCCTCTTTGTCAGAGGGTGGGTTTGAGAGTGCCTCAACGTCGGATGAAGTGCCTCAGTGTCAAAGGGGTAGTTTAGCATTAAACATGAAAGTTGGTGCAGTGTAGCACTGAATGGGAGACTTGGGCAGTGCAGCACGAAATGGGAGAATGGTGGCAGCGTAGCTCTAAACGGGAGAATTGGCGAACTGTCACTCGAAATGGGAAAACACGGCGAGCACAAAACCAAAAGGGAGAAATGGGGCAGAGAATATTGAATAAGAGAATTGGACTGGGGCACCAGTAAATGTGAAAATTGTACAGGGCAATATTGAGTGGAGAGCCTCTTCCTGATATCAGGAAATGAGAGAAATGGTATTATACAACACTGAACTGGAGAATTAGTGCAGGGCATCAGTAAATGACCGAATTGCTGCAAGACACTAATATCTTCGAGACTTGCAGCAAATTGATGAACAGAGGCACCGAATCAGGAAATCAGATAAATGCTAAGGGTTATGATGGAGATTAACTCAAGGAAAAAAACGGACCGTCTAGATTCAATTTGAATACGTTTAAAATCACACAACACCATTTTATAGTCCAACAGGTTTACTTGGAAGCACAATAGTTTTCGGAGCGACGCTCCTTCATCAGGTGATTGTGGAGAGCTCGATCGTAACACAGAATTTAAAGCAAAAATTTGCAGTGTGATATAACTGAAATAATACATTGAAGAATTGATTGTCTGTTAAGCCTTTCATCTGTTGGAATACAGTGATAATTTCAATTCTTTCATGTGTAAATCACAAAACCCTTTTTTTTAAAGTTGCATTCTCGGGTTAGCTGTTAACAATGGTGATAGCTCGACAATATTAGAGAATTGGTGCAGGAAGTGGGAGAAATGGTGCTGGATCATACTCAATGCAGCTGGAGTGCAGTTGCTGACTGAAAGAGGATTTCTGCAGGATTC
>NW_025209870.1:0-2702 GCF_004010195.1 Chiloscyllium plagiosum
TTTCTCCACGGCCAACCCACCCTAACCTGCACAACCCTGGGCACTACGGGACAATTTCTCCACGGCCAACCCACCCTAACCTGTACATCCCTGGGCACTACGGGACAATTATCCCACGGCCAATCCACCCTAACCCGCACATCCCTGGGCACTACGGGACAATTTCTCCACGGCCAACCCACCCTAACCTGCACATCCCTGGACACTACGGGACAATTATCCCACGGCCAACCCACCCTAACCTGTACATCCTTGGGCACTACGGGACAATTTCCCCACAGCCAATCCACCCTAACCTGTACATCCCTGGGCACTACGGGACAATTTCCCCACGGCCAACCCACCCTGACCTGCACATCCCTGGGCACTACGGGACAATTTCCCCACGGCCCACCCACCCTAACCTGCACATCCCTGGGCACTACGGGACAATTTCCCATGGATAAACCACCGTAACCTGCACATTTCTGGACTGTGGGAGGAAACCGGAGCACCCGGAGGAAACCCACGCAGACTCCCGAATGTGCAAACGCCACACAGACAGTGGCCCTCGGGTGGAATCGAACCCGGGTCCCTGGCGCTGTGAGTCAGCAGTGCTAAGCACTGAGCCAACCCTGCCACCTCCATGGCGACATGATTGAAGCCTAACTGAATTTGTGAAGATACATCTGACAGTCCTCTTTTTTTATTTTGTGAAGGTGAGTGGACAGATTACCCAACAAACTACGAGTCGTTTTCCTTTGCTGGATTCACAGTTGATTGTGAAATACAGAAAGAACCCACTTGGCCTATTCATATTGAGGCTTATACTCCATGTCTGTTTCCGACAAGTTGTCTCATCTAAGCCAATCGCCATATCTTACACGTCAGCAATCTGAATGAAGGAACTGAGGGCGTTCTGGCTAAGATGCAGAGGGGTACGACGATAGATAGAGGGACGGGTAGCACCGAGGATGCGGGGAGGCTGCAGAAGGATTTGGGGACAGGTCAGAGCGCGGGCCGGGAAGTGGTGCTGCTGTCACTCAACTTGCATCCGACCTTGCCAGGTCGACCCGGATTCCAGGAGCTTTCAGCTTTCTTTGTCGGACTCCCATCTGGGAGTTTTTCCGAGGCTTGGTTGAAAGCCGTTCAGACTGCATCAACCACGCTAGCCCGGTCGGCGCGTTTCATCATCTCCTCCAAAAAAAATTAACCAGATTTGTTCGGCCTGTGATCAAGGCTGTTTTGGCTATCGCTGATAGGTGATGTGAGACTTGCCCCGGTCTGTAGTCCCCTGGTTTATCTGTAACACCCTTTTATAAGTTAGTGTGGCTTGTAGACAGTGGTGGAGGGAGGGCGTATTGAAGGTGGGAGGCGGTTGGTCAGCGTCTCGATCTAAGAGGGGGGGAGAGGCAGGGGAGCGGGAAGGGGTTGCTTTGTCCCAGACGGTGTGGAGCCCCTCAAGTGTTGTCGGAGCTGGACCCCCAACCCTCGCCCAGGTTCGACTGGGGGGTATTCCCCCACTGCCCTGAGCAAGTGACCTCTGTGCCGAGGGAGGGTGGGAGGTTGGGGAATCAGCTGGGGAGGGGTTCCTCTGTCCCCAGAGTGACATGACCCCACGCGGGTAGTCGACTACAACTTGATCAGAGACAAAAAAAAAACTCAGGCAGGTTTTGGCTGGCAAGAAACCGATCAGGAGAGAGTTCTCCATTGAACTTGCAGAAGAGTGGACTCTTTTAAAAATCACACAACTGGGGATTCAAGATGGCGACAGCCCAGTAGGCCTGCTATGCTGAGCTCTGCACCCAGACAAAGCAGGGCATTCACCAATCTGCCACCCCCCCCTTTACTACGTAATGTGCTGAAAATAACTTTTCCTTGATCCCTGGAACTGTCTGGCATTAATTTGGACACGAGGTCCGCATCCGAGAGATCGATTCCTCGATGGAGGAGACCCAGGCCAGGCTCAAATCGATCTCGGTCATACTGCAGGGGGGACGACGACCAGGGACCGTGCCAAGACCGCGGCAAAAAAAAAATAAATAAAAATCCAGGCCCCGGGCAATCCAGGAACCTGCAAGTACGGGCCTTGGAAGAGCAGGCCGACCGCCTCGGAAATCGAGGTGGCCGGAAGAACATCCGTTTCGGTGCGTCCTGCCGTCCGGGAGGAGGAAGGCCAGCTCGTCAGCTTCTCGGAGGGACGGCTCCTGCGGTTTCCTGAGGCTGGAAGCCGAGGTAGGACGGGGTTGCGGGTCGAGTGGGCCCACTGGGCGGCTGTGCGCAGGCCCGGATGGGCCCGGCAACACCACCCACCTCCCCAGCCCGGTCCCACCCAGTGCGACTCCAGCATTATAGAGACAAGACAAATGGTGTTGGAAACCTCTGGAGCACTGGGAAAGCAGCCACGGGCTCTGACTTATAAAGGATCGCGAATTATGCTTTTCCAGGACTTCTCTCCAGTCGTGACTCGTAAAAAGAGAGCCTTTGATGAGGTAAAAAGGCAGTTGAGGGACTTGAACATCCAGTATTCCGTTAGATATCCAGGAATATTATATTGCAACCACAAAGGGTCTGTGTTCAATTTTGACTCCCCGGTTTACCTGGTGGTTGGGGGGTGGTCCTTTCTTTTTAAATACATGTCAGGGTTACAAGTGTTTCCCTATTTTTATCTCTCCTCTCCCTTCTCTCTCCCTTTCTGTCAGACTTTGCTTTCTTGGGTTTTT
>NW_025209870.1:2746-6955 GCF_004010195.1 Chiloscyllium plagiosum
GGGGGGCATGGGATCCTTCCTCCTGATGTGAGGGGGGGGTGGTCTTGTGAACTGTTTCAGGTGATCATGGCTAGCTGTTTGTTTAAATGTTGTGGGGAATCACTCACCAATCAAGAGGACTTGCTCTCCTCATCCAGATAAACCTTCCGTTTCTAATGCTGGGCCAAATTAGGGATGAGTCCGGCCGATTTATAATTCTTAAAGCTTTAATAGATGGAGAGGAATATGGGATTTTAAATGTAAATTGCGCCTCCCCGGGCACACCCCCCCCCCTTAAATTTTTAACAGATGTGCTTTCCAGATTGGTGGCCTTTGGGGTGCATCGTACACTTGCAGGGAGAGATTTTAATCGTATTATTCACCCTGAGGTGGACAAGATGCCTTGGGGCCTTGCAGCCATGTGCCCGCAATCCAGGCAGTTGGTGGATCTGAACAGGGAGCCAGCATTGGGGGATGTGTGGCGATCTCTTCGCTCTGAAGGTAGAGGTTTCACTTGTTTTTCTAATCCACCTAAGGGCTACACTAGAATTGACGTCTTGATCGAACCCGGGGCTGCCTTGCAGAATAGGGAACGTGGCTGTTTCCGATCGTGCGGCAGTTTATGTGGAGGTCAAGGCTGGTGGCAATGAGACGGTCTCCTCGCACTGACGCATTGACCTTTTCTCCCGAAAGATAGCAAGTTTATAGAGTATCTTTTTGCAGGAATTTAAGATCTTTGGGGATATTAATTTTGCTCTGGCTAGTAACCCATCGGTGCTACAGGAGCCTATGCACGTGGTTTGATTATTTCTTACTCTGTGACCCAGAAGCGACAGAGGGGAGAGCAGCAACGTTTGCTCGAGGCTCTCCTGAAGGCAGCTGAGTTAGCGTACGTCGACAGACCTACTGTAACTAAATTGCAGCCCTTAGGGCTACCTTAAATGCTGCGCTCACCCAGACAGCAAAGAGGGAAATCTCTTTTGTGAAACAGAGGACAGTGATCAACCAGGTAGATATGCAGATTAGAGTGGTGCTGGAAAAGCGCAGCACATCAGGCAGCATCTGCGGAGTTCAAGCATTTTTCTGCTCCTCGGATGCTGCCTGACCTGCTGCGCTTTTCCAGCCCCACTCTAATCGAGACTCTGGTTTCCAGCATCTGCAGTTCTCACTTTCACCGAGAAGATATCTCGCCTATCTGACCAGAAAGCAGGATGCCTCCTAATCTATCACATCCTTCAGAGAGAGTGCTGGAACTCTCACTTGCAATGCCAAAAAAGATGAATGCAGCATTTCGGAAACTCTGAGCTGTACCGGTCAGAGGGTTGTGAGGACAGGATGATGAAGATGGAATCCTTTTTTTAGACATTGAAGCTACTATGCGTAGCGTCCTTTCTGAATTCCCCTGGACAATTCAGGAAATACAGGAGGGGGTGAGGCTGCTCCAAAGTGGCAAAGCGCCTGGCCCAGATGGATTTCAAAGTGGGTTTTGTAAGGGGTTTATAGACAAGCTGGCTGGATATGTACACTTACTCATACAGTCAGAACGGCCTCCCATCTTCTTTGTGAGAAGCGAATATTTTTCTTGTCCTTAAGAAAGGAAAAACCCCGCAGGATTGCGCTTTGTATAGGCCCACATCGTCGGAAAGCAGCGGCTCCCACTAATGGTATAGGATCAGATAGGTTCAGTGTCAGCGGAGGCTGCTGACGAGGGCGCTCTCTTTCGCTACTATTATTCATACTGGCGATTGACGGACTGGTGAGGGATCCCAATATAACCGCCCCCGGAAATAAGGAGAGAGAGAAAAAAAATACCAACAGGAGATTTAAAATCACCTCAGGAAGAAAGAATAACCACCCCAGAGGTAGGCTCAGGCAAGTATAAAATCACCCTCGATGTGGATGACATCCTTCTCTTTTTGACCCACGTGTGTACCCCGTTTAATACAAGTGGTTAATCTGTTTGGTTTGTTTTCAGAGTATAAGATTAATTGCATGAAATCGGAGGCCAGTCCTATGGGGGAAACCTTATTAGAATGTCCAGTTTTGGAGATGGTACCCGTTTCCCTTTCCAGTGGTCACAGGGAGATTTTCTGTATTTAAGAATTTTTATTACCCCAGTCTCCGATCGATTATATAAAGCCAACTACGTGCAGTTGTTAGAGAAGGTAGAGCAGGACCTTCAGCGCTGGGAGGTTCTGCCAATGTCCTGTTTGGGTTAAAATGAATGTTCTTCCTCGCTTATTATATCCCGTGCGAATGCTCCCTTTTAGGCAGGCCCTACAGAGGCTATACAATGGGTCGGGATCTTTTACCTGGCATCATAGGCGGCCTCTTATTAAGCTGGATAAATTGCAGTTCCCACAGGAGAGGGGAGGGCTGGATTTCCCAGAGTTTAAGAAATACCACGGTGGTTAGCACTGCTGCCTCACAGCGCCAGAGACCCGGGTTCAATTCCCGCCTCAGGCGACTGACTGTGTGGAGTTTGCACATTCTCCCCGAGTCTGCGTGGGTTTGCTCTCACAGTCAGGCCATGCTAAATTGCCCGTAGTGTTAGGTGAAGGGGTAAAGGTAGGGGAATGGGTCTGGGTGGGTTGCGCTTCGGCGGGTCGGTGTGGACTTGTTGGGCCGAAGGGCCTGTTTCCACACTGTAAGTAATCTAATCTAGACCATTTGAGCTCCTTACGATCCATATGTGCCCGACTGGGCCTGCCAGGACACGTGATCAATCCGGCTGGACATGGAGACTTCCCAGGCAAAATGCCTCCTCATTAATTTGTTGCTTATGTTATGGGCCACCGCAGAAATCCAATTGTCCTAAACACAGTTAAGGCATGGACAATGATGCAGCAGGGCGAGGGCAATTTACAAAAAAAAAACTTCCCCTTTCACTCCCATAGTGGGAATGTTGGGAATCCAGCCGGGGTTGGTAAACTCTGGCTTTAAGTTCTGGGAATCTCCTCTTTGGGAGATCTATTTGATGGGGAAGTCCTTCGAGTAGTTGAGTCAGAAATTTGAGCTACCCTGGGAGAGATCTCTTTCGCTACCTCCAGGTTAGAGACTTTATACAAAAAAAAACCTACACTGGTGGTTAGTCTCTATAAGTCGGATATGGAAAAGAGGGTGCTCCAGTCCACGGGCACCATCTCGGTTAGTACTCCCTGTCACTTGTTAGGAAGTAATGATGCAGAGGACATTGAGTGGGTATGCAGAACCTGGACTCAAGAGTTGGGGGTGGAAATCTCATCAGGGATGTGGGGGGGGAAACTTGGGGGAACGTTAGGAAGGTTTCGATTTTGTAACAGGACCCAGGCTATCCAACTGAAAGTACTCCGCAGGGCTCGCTTGGTGCCGGCAAGGTTGGCACTCTTGCTCATTGCTCGTGGTCACGCCACCAGCTTCGCGGGTACTGGGATGCCATAGCGAGTGTTTAGGAAGAGGTTTCGGGAACTGAGGTTAAGTTGGATCTGGTGTCCCTGCTGAAGTACAGATTTGAGATGGCCCAGGGAATTCCTTATGAACTCAACCTGGAAGGACATGGCTTGTCCCAGAGATCGTACTCTTTGGTGGTGTGGAATAAAAGAAACTCTCACAGACAGTTCAGTTCAATTTTAGTCATTCCCTTCATTTACTAATAGCATCACTGATATAACATAACACTGATACGAGAAGCCAGGTGAACTGAATTCGAATAATCCAGGAGAGTAGAAATCACTCTTCTTTCAAGAGCCCTGGCTAGCTGCTAGTTGTACGATCAGAAACAAACTATCTTTATACACCCCTTTACAAAGGCTAGATTGTCATAGAGTCATAGAGATGTACAGCACGGATACAGACCCTTCGGTCCAACCCTGTCCATGCCGACCAGATATCCCAACCCAATCTAGTCCCACCTGCCAGCACCCGGCCCCTATCCCTCCAAACCCTTCCTATTCATACACCCATCCAAATGCCTCTTCAATGTTGTAATTGTACCAGCCTCCACCACATCCTCTGGCAGCTCATTCCATACACGTACCACCCTCTGGGTGAAAAAGTTGCCCCTTAGGTCTCTTTTAAATCTTTCCCCTCTCACCCTAAACCTATGCCCTCTAGTTCTGGACTCCCCCACCCCAGGGAAAAGACTTTGTCTATTTATCCTATCCGTGCCCCTCATAATTTTGTAAACCTCTATAAGGTCACCCCTCAGCCTCCGACGCTCCAGGGAAAACAGCCCCAGCCTGTTCAGCCTCT
>NW_025209870.1:7084-9297 GCF_004010195.1 Chiloscyllium plagiosum
TAAGATTTGCTTTCCCAAAATGCAGCACCTCGCATTGATCTGAATTAAACTCCATCTGCCACTTCTCAGCCCATTGGCCCATCTGGTCCAGATCCTGTTGTAATCTGAGGTAACCCTCTTCGCTGTCCACTACACCTCCAATTTTGGGGTCACCTGCAAACTTGCTAACTATACCTTTATGCTCGCATCCAAGTCATTTATATAAATGACAAAAAGTAGAGGACCCAGCACCGATCCTTGTGGCACTCCACTGGTCACAGGCCTCCAGTCTGAAAAACAACCCTCCACCACCACTCTCTGTCTTCTACCTTTGAGCCAGTTCTGTATCCAAATGGCTAGTTCCCCCTGTATTCCGTGAGATCTAACCTTGCTCACCAGTCTCCCATGGGGAACTTTGTTGAATGCCTTACTGAAGTCCATGTAGATCACATCTACTGCTCTCACAAACACAAAAAGCTAACAAAAGCACTGCATGTTCTGAACTAGAGAGATAATCGCGAAGGACAATAATTCGGGAGAGAAGTTAATTTGATACCGAGTTTCGTTCCGAGGTCAGAATTAAACATTTTTTATTTATTTCAGAAAGGAACAGCCGTGAATGCTATCACTCTTGTTCATACAGATTTGCTGATGTTAAGGCAAATGTTTTTAAATATCTTACCCTTCCTGCCTGTCTATTTCTCGTGTGCAGCAAATGTGTTCTATCATTCAACATTACATTTTAGTCTCAATGTTTAAAGGCAACATTTAAGGCTATAAACTTTCCCATCCCTCCTTCTGCATCTTCTCTCTTTGGACTGTTCAATATTCTTCCATTCTGTGCAAGGCACAACATTCTAATGAGCTGGGTGTCAGAGAATTGCCCGGGAATCTCGGACTGGACGGAGGTTAGTTATGGAACACGTCCCCCTGGACCTCCTTACGAGTATGGGCGCACCAGAAAACGGAACTGGTTTACAGAACCTGGCAGCCCTTTCTGAGTTATCTCGATGCAGATTGGTCGGCTACACTGGATCAGGGCCTCTGTGTAGCCGCGAGGGTTGCGTCTGACGGTCCGGTGACCCCCAGGGGAAAGAATCCTGAGCGAATATGGGTTTGCTTACAATTGGTCCCAGTGGCGGGGAGCTTCGGTGAGATTGCGCTGAGTGTAGTAATTTAATTGTGTACCGTTTCAGTTAAAAAGTGTGGCGCTGGAAAAACACAGCAGGCCAGGCAGCATCTGAGGAGCAGGGGAAATCGACGTTTCGGGCCTAAGCCCTTCTTCAGGGATTTCCATTATCTTGGTTTAATTTAATTGTGTTTATTTACTTACTTTTCTTCTTTTTCCTGTTATTTATTGTCGTTTTTGTAGAGGTGTTTCTTTTTGTGTTTTGGTAATTTGTGGAGTAAAGGTGGAAGATCTTTTATCTGAACACCCGAAAACTGAAAAGCTCCGAAATCCAAAGGTCTTTTGTGAATTTTTTTTCTGATTAACCAGGTTGTTTGGCGAGCAAGCAGTTAATGTGTTGCTGGAAAAGCGCAGCAGGTCAGGCAGCAGCCCGGGAGCGTGAGAATCGACATTTCGGACATAAACCCTTCATCGGGAAGGGCTTACTCCTGAAACATCAACTGTCCTGCTCCTCAGATGCTGCCTGACCTGCTGTGCGTTTCCAGCGCCACACACTCAACTCTGATCCCCAGAATCTGCAGTCCTCACTTTCCATCAAGCCCAACAGGTTTATTTGGAAGCACTAGCTTTCAGAGTGTTGCTCCTTCATCAGGTGGTTGTGTGGAGCTGGGTCATTAGACACAGAATTTATAGCAAAAGATCACAGTGTCATACAACTGATGAAATATATTGAACAAACTGAGATTGCAGTTTAGTCTTTAATCTTTTAGAATGAGTTGCAAGTTTCAATTCATTAATATGTAAACCCCAGGACTTGACCAGGACAATAACCCTGGTGTTTTGTGATTTTTACACACAATCCCCCACAGAAACACCATTACTCCCAATTACACACACTTTTAGAATGAGTTGCAAGTTTCAATTCATTAATATGTAAACCCCAGGACTTGACCAGGACAATAACCCTGGTGTTTTGTGATTTTTACACACAATCCCCCACAGAAACACCATTACTCCCAATTACACACAGTCCCCCACAGAAACACCATTACTCCCAATTACACACAATCCCCCACAGAAACACCTTTACTCCCAATTACACACA
>NW_025209870.1:12178-17825 GCF_004010195.1 Chiloscyllium plagiosum
TCCCCCACAGAAACACCATTACTCCCAATTACACACAATCCCCCACAGAAACACCATTACTCCCAATTACACACAATCCCCCACAGAAACACCATTACTCCCAATTACACACAATCCCCCACAGAAACACCATTACTCCCAATTACACACAATCCCCCACAGAAACACCATTACTCCCAATTACACACAATCCCCCACAGAAACACCATTACTCCCAATTACACACAATCCCCCACAGAAACACCATTACTCCCAATTACACACAATCCCCCACAGAAACACCATTACTCCCAATTACACACAATCCCCCACAGAAACACCATTACTCCCAATTACACACAATCCCCCACAGAAACACCATTACTCCCAATTACACACAATCCCCCACAGAAACACCATTACTCCCAATTACACACAATCCCCCACAGAAACACCATTACTCCCAATTACACACAATCCCCCATAGAAACACCTTTACTCCCATTTACACACAACCTGTCTCCCTCTCTCAGTTTCTCCTCTCTCTCTCTGTCTCGCATTCTCTCTCTGTGTGTCACTGTGGCTGTGTGTCAGTGTGGGTGTTTGTGTGTATCAATATCACTGTGTGTCAGTGTGGATGTCTGTGTGTGTCTGCATCAATGTATGTGTCTGAGTGTCTGTGTCATCGTATGGATCAGTATCACTGTAGTTGTCAGTGTGTGCATGTGTCACTCTGTGTCAGTGTCACTTTGAGTGTCTGTGTGTGTATTAATGTATATGTGGGTTCTGAGTATGTATATCATTATCAGTGTCTGTGTGCATGTGTCAATCTGTGTGTGCCTGTATATCCATCAGAGTGTGTGCATCGATCAGTGTGTGCCTGTGTGTGTGTGACTGTCGCTCAGTGTGTGTGTGAGAGACTGTCGCTCAGTGTATGCCAGTGTGTGTGACTGTCAATCACTGTGTGTGCCTGTGTGTGTCAGTGTGTGACTGTCACTCAGTGTGTGTATGTCTCTGTGTGTGTGACTGTCACTCAGTGTGTGTGTGTCAGTGTGTGTGCCTGTGTGTATGTGTGACTGTCACTCAGTGTGTGTATGTCAGTATGTGTGACTGTCGATCACTGTGTGTGCCTGTGTGTGACTATCACTCAGTGTGTGTATGTCAGTGTATGTGACTGTCACTCAGTGTGTATGTCAATGTGTGTGACTGTCAATCACTGTATATGCCTGTGTGTGTGTGTGTCTGTCTGTCGCTCAGTGTGTGTATGTCTGTGTGTGTGTGTCTGTCACTCAGTGTGTGTATGTCAGTGTGTGTAACTGTCGATCACTGTGTGTGGCTGTGTGTGTGTGACTGTCGCTCAGTGTGTGTGTCTGTCGATCACTGTGTGTGCCTGTGTGTGTGTGACTGTCGCTCAGTGTGTGTATGTCAGCGTGTGTGACTGCCGCTGTGTGTGTATATCAGTGTGTGTGACTGTCACTCACTGTATGTCAGCGTGTGTGACTGTCGATCACTGTGTGTGCCTGTGTGTGTGTGACTGTTGCTCTGTGTGTGTATGTCAGCGTGTGTGACTGTCACTCAGTGTGTGTATGTCAGTGTGTGTGACTGTCGATCAGTGTGTTGCCTGTGTGTGTGACTGTCGCTCAGTGTGTCTGTCAGTGTGTGTGAGACTGTCGCTCAATGTGTGTGCCTGTGTGTGTGTTAGTGTGTGTGTGAGACTGTCGATCACTGTGCCTGTTTGTGTCAGTATGTGTGACTGCCGATCACTGTGTGTGTATGTGTCAGTGCGTGTGACTGTTGCTCAGTGTGTGTATGTCAGTGTGTGTGACTGTCACTCAGTGAGTGTATGTCAGCGTGTGTGAGACTGTTGATCACTGTGTGTGACTGTCGCTCAGTGTGTGTGCCAGTGTGAGAGACTGTCGCTCAATGTGTGTGCCTGTGTGTGTGTCAGTGTGTGTGTGACTGTCGATCACTGTGCCTGTTTGTGTCAGTGTGTGTGACTGCCGATCACTGTGTGTGTTTCAGTGTGTGTGACTGTCGCTCAGTTTGTGTATGTCAGTGTGTGTGACTGTCAATCACTGTGTGCCTGCGTGTGTATGTCAGTGTGTTACTGTCGTTCAGTGTGTGTATGTCAGTGTGTGTGACTGTCGATCACTGTGTGTGCCTGTGTGTTCAGTGTGTGTGACTGTCGATCACTGTGTGTGCCTGTGTGTGTGTGAGACTGTCGCTCAGTGTGTGTATGTCAGCGTGTGTGACTGTCACTCAGTGTGTGCATGTCAGCGTGTGTGAGACTGTCGATCACTGTGTGTGCCTGTGTGTGTGACTGTCTCTCAGTGTGTGTGCCAGTGTGTGTGAGACTGTCGCTCAATGTATGTGCCTGTGTGTGTGTCAATGTGTGTGTGACTGTCGATCACTGTGCCTGTTTGTGTCAGTGTGTGTGACTGCCGATCACTGTGTGTGTTTCAGTGTGTGTGACTGTCGCTCAGTTTGTGTATGTCAGTGTGTGTGACTGTCAATCACTGTGTGTGCCTGTGTGTGTATGTCAGTGTGTGACTGTCGTTCAGTGTGTGTATGTCAGTGTGTGTGTCTGTCGCTCAGTGTGTGTATGTCAGTGTGTGTGACTGTCGATCACTGTGTGTGCCTGTGAGTATGTGACTGTCGCTCAGTGTGTGTATTTCAGCGTGTGTGACTGTCACTCACTGTGTGTATGCCAGCGTGTGTGACTGTCGATCGCTGTGTGTGCCTGTTGCTCAGTGTGTGTATGTCTGTGTGTGTGTGATTGTCGCTCAGTGTGTATATGTCAGTGTGTGTGACTGTCGATCACTGTGTGTGCCTGTGTGTGTGTGTGACTGTCGCTCAGTGTGTCTGTCAGTGTGTGTGAGACTGTCGCTCAATGTGTGTGCCTGTGTGTGTGTGACTGTCGATCACTGTGTGTGTCAGTGTGTGTGTCTGTCGATCACTGTGTGTGTGTCAGTGTGTGTGTCTGTCGATCACTGTGTGTCTGTGAGTATGTGACTGTCGCTCAGTGTGTGTATTTCAGCGTGTGTGACTGTCACTCACTGTGTGGTGTGTATTTCAGCGTGTGTGACTGTCACTCACTGTGTGTATGCCAGCGTGACTGTCGATCGCTGTGTGTGCCTGTTGCTCAGTGTGTGTATGTCTGTGTGTGACTGTCGCTCAGTGTGTGTATGTCAGTGTGTGTGACTGTCACTCAGTGTGTATATGTCAGTGTGTGTGACTGTCGCTCAATGTGTGTGCCTGTGTGTGTGACTGTCGATCACTGTGCCTGATTGTGTCAGTGTGTGTGACTGCCGATCACTGTGTGTGTGTCAGTGTGTGTGTCTGTTGCGCAGTGTGTATGTCAGTGTGTGTGACTGTCACTCAGTGTGTGTATGTCAGCGTGTGTGACTGTCGATCACTGTGTGTTGTTGTGTGTGTGTGACTGTCGCTCAGTGTGTGTCAGTGTGTGTGTCTGTCGCTCAGTGTGTGTATGTCAGTGTGTGTGACTGTCGATCACTGTGTGTCAGTGTGTGACTATCACTCAGTGTGTGTATGTCTGTGTGTGTGTGACTGTTGCTCAGTGTGTGTGTGTCAGTGTGTGTGACTGTCGATCACTGTGTGTGCCTGTGTGTGTGTGTGTCAGTGTGTGACTGTCACTCAGTGTGTGTATGTCTCTGTGTGTGTGACTGTCACTCAGTGTGTGTATGTCTGTGTGTGTGTGACTGTTGCTCAGTGTGTTTATGTCAGTGTATGTGACTGTCACGCAGTGTGTGTATGTCAGTGTGTGTGACTGTCGATCACTGTGTGTGCCTGTGGGTGTGTGTGACTGTTGCTCTGTGTGTGTATGTCAGCGTGTGTGACTGTTGATCACTATGTATGCCTGTGTGTGTGACTGTCGCTCAGTGTGTGTGCCAGTGTGTGTGAGACTGTTGCTCAATGTGTGTGCCTGTGTGTGTGTGTCAGTGTGTGACTGTCGATCACTGTGCATGTTTGTGTCAGTGTGTGTGACTGCCGATCACTGTGTGTGTCAGTGTGTGTGACTGTCGCTCAGTTTGTGTATGTCAGTGTGTGACTGTCAATCACTGTGTGCCTGTGTGTGTCAGTGTGTGACTGTCGCTCAGTGTGTGTATGTCTGTGTGTGTGACTGTCACTGTGTGTGTCAGTGTGTGTGTGACTGTTGCTCAGTGTGTGTATGTCAGTGTGTGTGACTGTCACGCAGTGTGTGTATGTCAGTGTGTGTGACTGTCGATCACTGTGTGACTGTGTGTGCGTGACTGTCGATCACTGTGTGTGCCTGTGTGTGTGTGTGACTGTCGATCACTGTGTGTGCCTGTGTGTGCGTGTGACTGTTGCTCTGTGTGTGTATGTCTGTGTGTGTGTTGACCAGTGTGAGTGCCGATCTGTGTGTGTGTCTGTGTATTTGTTCGTTCCTGTTCTCCAGTCACGGTGCATTTGGTGGCAAGGCCTTGTGCAGCAGCCTCTTGCTGTCCTCTGCCATCTCTCTCACAGCTGTCTCCAACATGGTGAAGGTATGATTGTAAGTCAGTGTCGCTGATCCCATCTGCCCGACCACTGGCACAAAGTTCAAAAAGGTGGCCAACAGCCTCCCTGATCCTGCGGTCTTCACCACCTTCTTCTTGACAACATTCGCAGTCACCTCCAACCCAAACGTGGACCTCACGACGGAGCGCAGGACCTCTGGCGTTTTCCCCACCCTCTTCGCCAGCCGCCTGAGGGAATCTTCGTCCAGCCCAAAGGCCTTGCGGTAAGAGGAGAGCGCGCTGACCAACTGGGTAATGTCGCATGCGTCAGAAAGCCCTGGGATGGACAGTACAGCCGCCACAGCTGACTTGAGAGCTAACTTCTGAATTTCATTCATCATGAGCACTTTCTTCTGCTCTATGATCTCGGCGGTGACACTGGGGACAGCAAACAGAAAGGCGCGTTTCTTCACACCCGAGAGGTCCCCTGCCAGGGTCAGCAGCAAATTCCCAAAGTCGTATTTCTCCAGTTTCCAACCGGAAACGCGGTACACATTAGGAGGTTCCACCTTTTGGGTCAGATTAGGGTCAGACAGGGTGGCCTTGTGCTGCTCAGCACCAGGTGGGTCACTGTCTGTTTCGGTGCAGACAAAATAGACCTTCTTCTCCCTTTTGCGAACTGCTTCGGCCAGGGACAGATTGTTCTCTGTAAAACGATCTGCGCTGAGGATTAACAACAAATCATACTGGTCAAAATTCACACGCTTCAGATATTTGGCTGCTTGAAAACCCGGAGCCCCAGTACCAGGGAGTTGCCAGATTTCCAGCGTGTTGTTGTTTGGGAATTTATACACAGTTGGTACCGTGACTGATACCCCAGTAGGAGCAGCTCCCATCTCATTATCCGGAACACACCGTAATGAGTTAATGAAGGATGACGTTCCACTCGTGGGTTCACCGGTCACCGCAATTTGGAGCACCACCCACTCAAACTTCTCCAACTGCTTCTGGACTGTCTGGACAAATGTGTTCAGGGCGTCAGGCTTGAGCATAGAAATTAACTGCAAAACATCGAAGGAATCTGTCCCACTCTCTGAAAGTCCAAGGATCGAGGCCACTGACTCATCTCCTGCTTCCACTGTAAAGTTCTCCAACTCTGTCACACTCTCCAACTGTGTCACACTCTCCAA
>NW_025209871.1:0-11562 GCF_004010195.1 Chiloscyllium plagiosum
ACTGTTCCTAGTAACACTCCGGCTGTTCAAACACAATTATTAATATTCATTACATTACTGTTTTTGAAATTTGATCTCTTATCTTTGTTACCATGGCTTGCTGTCTACATCCAGCTAGTAAATTATGAACCATTGTTAACTGTATCCCATGCCAAGGTGTTTTGTATCCTGAAATTACGCATGTATTTAGCCTCTGCCACCAACACTGTTCCTAGCTACCAAATCTTTCCCTCGCTAATATCTGAGTCTGAACGATATTGTTCTCACAGTTAGCTATCTCTTTGAGTCTGAGCTGAATTCCTCACACTGCCATTTTCTCTATTACCCGCTGTACTACTAATCCTGCCTAATCCCATCTCCAATCTGTACCTTTGGGAAATGCCCACCACATTGTCTAATATTGTCCTGGCCAATCACCTAGCTCCATCCTGCAGAAATTACAGCCTCTCCAACCTCTGCTGCCCATATCAAATTTATGTTGGGTCTAACCGCCCCATCCCCATTGTGTTCACTGACTAACACAGCTCCCTGGACCATTGAAACTGCACAGTCAATGTTTTAACTGTTGTGTTCAAATCCCAGCACACCCTCACCTTTCTGATTCATCACTCTCAACTTCTAACCCTGTTGTCTGAGAAATAATGTACATCAAGTATTTAAACAATTCCCTTTTCACGTCAATCTCTTTCCTTTTGAATGCCATCTTGTCTTTATCCTTGTGTCTACACTAATGTTTCACTCGTTTGTGTATCACTCTCCTTTTTCTCTCTCTCTTCCTGTCTCTTGATGTGGTGATACCAGTGTTAAACTGATGTGGACATAGTCAGAAGTCACATGACACCAGGTTATAGCCCAACGGGTTTATTGAAATTACACCAGCTTTTGGAACGCTGCTCCTTTGTCACATCTGCCCCTGACTATAATTCCGTGGGCAGCACGGTGGCACGATGGTTAGCACTGCTACCTCAGAGACCTGAATTCAATTCCCGCATCAGGCGACTGACTGTGTGGAGTTTGCACATTCTCCCCGTGTCTGCATGGGTTTCCTCTGGGTGCTCTGGGTGTATAAATGGAAGCTGAGGTTTTCTGTCTTTTAGTCTAAATTGTGGCCGATCCTCTGTTGTGAAAAAATGTAAATGCAGGGGAAACGTATAAACCCCTTTAACTGCCTGAGGAGACTTCGGAACAGTATCTCCTTCTCCCTGGAACGGGATATTATCCCGGGGGATCTTATCTCTTGTTCCATTCACTGACATCCAGCCATTCACAAATAATGTCAGTTTTAGAATACTCTGGGGAATGTCGAGTACAGAATGTTCTGGGAATGTTGAGTATAGAATGTTCCAGGAATGCTGGGTACAGAATCTTCTGGGGGATATTTGGTGCAGAATGCTCCAGAGAATGTCGTGTATAGAATGTTCCTGGGAATATTGGGGACAGAATATTCCAGGGAATGTCACGTATACAATGTTCCAGGAAATGTTGGATACAAAATGTTCCAGATAATATTGGATATAGAACTTTCCAGGCAGTGTCAGGTATAGAATGTCACGGGGAATGTGGGGTAAAGCATGCTCCGGGTAATGTCAGTTTCCGAAAGTTCCGGAGAATGTCGGCTATAGAATGTTCCAGGTGTTACAACATGGGGTAAGCCCTGCTGCTTAATTTAAAACCAGCAACGCAGAAAAAGGTTTATCCCGTGCATCTGTAAAACTTCGAGTGGCCAAAAACCACGTTAAGTAAAAATTAACAACTATATTTCTTAACATATAACAGAGAATAATTTACTAATATTCACAAGCCCTTACTCTAAACTACCTTTTTGTCTTTCTTTCTATAATACTTGTCCGTTGAAACTCCCAATTAAGATTTACAAACCAAAACTTATTATCTCAAAACCAGGCAACTTTTGGTTCTTCCATTTGGATTTTCCTGTGTCTTTTTTTTTCTTCATCGGGATTTCTGCTTCGCAGGTTATTGATTGACAAAGGTACTGTAAAGTACCGAAAAAGGTACACTTTAGAGAACTATTTTTCAGGCAGTCTGTTTCCATGCTGGGCATCGCAATTCTCCTCCCAACTGGTCAATTTTCCCCGGTGGCATACCCCAGAGCATTGTATTGTCTCATTGGCTTTTAAGATTGCCATTATACGCAATTCAAACTGAATTGGTGTTTGGTATTTTTTCGGAGAATAACCTAAATTGATTGGCCTAATTTGAATCTGATTTTTGTCATTTCCAGTCAACCAGCTACCTCAGTAGCTGGTGCACATGCTGTATTGTGTCTTATTGAAAACACTTGGTGCTGTCACCGTTAGCTTTTATTCCCTTAAAAGGTATAGTTCTCCCACATCTTCATAACAGAGGAAATACCTGGTATGCAATGTCCCGGGGAATGTCAGGCACAAAATGTTCTGGTGAATGTTGGGTATAGAATGTTCCGACGAATGTTGGGTATAGAGTATCCTGGGGAAAGTTGAGTATAGAATATGACAGAGTCAGAAATGGCATAAAAGGCCTTTTAAGGGCAGCACGGTGGCTCAGTCGTTAGCACTGTTGCCTCACAGTGTCAGAGACCCTGGTTCAATTTCAGCATCCGGCGACTGTCTATGTGGAGTTTGTACATTCTCCCTGTGTCTGCAAGGGTTTCCTCCCACAATCCAAAGATGTGCAGATTAGGTGAATTGGCCATGCGAAATTGCCCACAGTATTCGGGGAAGTAGGCTAGGGATATTAGTCAGAGGTAAATATGGAGTGATAGGGTCGGAGAATGGTTCTGGGTAGGTTACTGTTTGGAAGGTCAGTTTGGTCATGTTGGGCCGAAGGACCTGTTTCCACAATGTTGGGATTCTCTGATCACGGCTGTTCCACCCATTAAGTTTGGTTAGAATCACACAGCCTCACAGTGGGAATCTCTCCCCAAACTCAACTCAATTGTCAATTTCTACCCAATAAACAGTGAAACTCAGCCAAAATCTCGAACATTTGATGTCAGACCCTCTTTTATAACGTACAGATGCTATCACTTATTCGGAGATCTCCCTGACCTCCTTTTTCGTTCTGTCAAACACTCCCAGTTGTAAGATTTTCTGGATATTCAGTTTCCAATATCGGTCACCTTGTAGCCATTTTTCTCTAATACCGTTAAATCAAATTCATTTCCCTCAAAGTACATATCGAATCCTCAATCCTTTTTCGAAAGTACAACACAATTCAGGTCGACTATCTTTCAGCCAGCTTTATTCCGCATTATTCCCTGCTCCATTGCTTCCTTTATTCCTCATTTGGACAGCTCAGGAAACGGTCTGACATCATCATACTCACAGAATCAGGCGTGATGGGTAATACTGCATGATGCCCCATCACCATTCCTGGGTATATCCTGTCCCACTGGCAGGTCAGACCCATCAGTGGTGGGAAGACTGTGGGATACAGTTAAAAAAGGAGTGACCCTGGAATTCCCGATTCCAAAACCTGGGATTCTCACGGTAACAGGTATACGTTATGAAGGAAATCTCATGGTAAACATCCACTGCCCTACACACCACCTTTCGGTGATAACTCTGGTCCCCACGATGTTGAAAACAAATTGGAGGAAGCACTGAGAGAGACAAGGACACAGAACGTACTCTGGGTGTGGGAGTTCAATGTCCATCACCAAGAGTATCTTTACAGGCCCACCACTGACTGAGCAGGGACAGGCCTCAAATACACAGACGTCAGACTGAGGGAAATGATGGGGGAAACGACAAGAGAGCAACATTCTCACCGCACTTCTTGTTACAGTTGTAACTGTCCCTAACAGTATACCAGGAGCAGCCAAAACACAGTCCTGTCAGTGAGAACATCTCAGCCTCATAATGAAGATACTGCCCATTGAGTTCTGTGGCACTACCTCCTGTGAAGTAGGATATACTTCTAAAAGACTAAGCAAATGGAAACTGGGCATCCATGAGCCACTGTGGGCTATCAGCAGCTGCAGAATCAATGGTCTTCCCTCCATCATCAACTCAGAAGTGGGCTGCTCACTGATAGTTCCACAATGTTCAGCACCATTCACAGATACGCCTATACTGGAGCAGCCTATTCAGCCCATCAAGGCAGGAACAGAGTGAAGCCATTCAGCTATTCAAGCCTTTACTTAGCAATTGGGGCAGATCTTTTAATCTCTCGTACCTGTTACACAGGCAGTGGAAGGGAGCATTCAACCTTTCAGCGGTGTTACACAGGAATACTGGGAGGTCTGTTTACTTAGCTGGAAGCAGGGAGATGCTATGGATAAATTAGTCTGCACTGTTTAACACAAATTAATTGTTACAATCATGTAGGGTAACACGCTGGCGCAGTGGTTAGCACTGTTGCCTCACAGCACCAGTGGCCTGGGTTCAATTCTTGCCTGGGGCGACTGTTTGTGTGGAGTTTGTGCATTCTGCCTGCGTTTCCTCTGGGTGCTCCAGTTTCTTCCCACACTCCCAAGATTGCATGTCAGGTGACTTGGTCATGCTAAATTTCCCATCGTTTTAGGTGCATTTGTAAGAAGGAAATGGGTGTGGGTGGGTTACTCTTCGGAGGGTTGGTGTGGACTTGTTGGGCCAAAGGGCCTCGTTGAACAGTGTCGGGAATCTCATCGAATGACACAGTGACCAATGCTGTGTCCTCAACTATGTGCTAACTGTGTCAACAGTTTAGCTAATTGGATCAATCGCTAAACTAAACTTGTGGATGACAATAACTTTCGCAGGAAACAAAGTTATCAAGAGGAGGTAGAAAATTGATAATAATTTGGGAGATGGAATGCAACATGGATAACTATGAACCTGTGAATTTTTCAGGATAAATTTGCATGAATTTAAAACATGTATGACCTCTTGAAAGCAGAGAGTGTTTTCTGAATTTTAAAGTCAACTTAAAATGCAAGCTCAGCTGCCGGAGCAGAAAGGCTGAGAGATGACCTTTTCCAAAATAAGTACACGTAACGATTGCCTGTTCAATGGTAACTCGAGTTTTAGTTGCTTTTTTTAGAGTTTGAATTGAACCAATTATTTAAATTATGCCCAGAATACTAAAACCCAATCGAATTTGAATTTGTTATTTTGACAATATTGAACCAATGAGGACCGTATGGTGTAGAGAAAAATAAAAATCACGGGCTATTTGAAAATTAGTCAGAGAGTAACTACCACCAATCAGCCGAGTAACTACTGTCGAGCCGGAGAGATCACTACCATCTAACATCTGCTCTCAATGAAATAAGAAAGCACTCTGTATCAAAGATATTTTTTCCTATAACACATACTTACAGTAAAAAAAAAGAAGCAGACCCAGTGAGATCAGTGGGAAGAAGATTAATTGGAGCAGAGAAGACAGAGGCCGTGTGATTTTGAGATTAACTCAATGAAATGTTTAATAATTGTGTTATTGGAACAACATTTCTTAGAGTTGGGGTCAGATAATTATTAGTTAAGAAGGGGGGTGCTTGGATTTGTGAATAGTTTTTGTTTAGTGTTTTCTTTTTGAGTTCAGAAAATACATTGTTATGTTTTCTTTAAGTCGTGGAAATTAAAGATTGCCTTTCACTCACATTTTAACAGATTATGAAACAAGGTGAGCTTTTCTGGGTGTTTGATTTAAATAAAATGAAAGGTTTGACCTCCATGTGGTAACAGAATAGAAGGCTGTATGTTACATTAACGGAGAAAGATTACAGCATTGTGTGATACGATGTGTACTGTAGGGGACATGGGAAGTGTTGTTTCATCTCCCTGATGGTCTACTCACTGAATTCCCAGTGGGCGCATTGCTCTCAGTACACACCAGGTAATCTGATGTGATTGGTTGACAGTGAGGAGTGGTGAGTGGGAAGATCAAGGGGATGGCCTTAATCCGAGAGGCCATCCTTTCATTCATGGAGTGAAAGGCAGAAGGGCCAATCACAGAAATAAGAACACAAAAAGTCATTGTAAAACTAGTTCAAATGGTTAGTCATATCACATTCTTAATCCACCGCGTAGAACCAGCCCAGATACCATAAATCCAGATATAATGCAGCATGGGAGTGCTGTGTAGAGCAAGCTCTGCTCAGTCCAAACCGGACTAGATATCTGTCCAGCACAGGGAGCTATGCAGACCAGAGTAATGCATTGATCCATAAACCTGGACTACATATCTGCTCAGCACTGAGAGATATGCAGACCACAGCAGTGCATTGATCTATAAACCCGGACTAGATATCTGTCCAGCTCCTGGAGCTATGCAGACCACAGTAGTGCATTGATCTATAAACCTGGACTAGATATCTGTCCAGCACAAGGAGCTGTGCAGACCACAGCAGTGCAGTGATCCATAAACCCGGACTTGTCATCTGTCCAGCATGGGGAGCTATGCAGACCACAGCAGCGCATTAATCGATAAACCCCGACGTGTCATCTATCCAGCACGGTGTGCTATGCACACCACAGCAGTGTGTTCATTCATAAACCCGGACTAGATTTTAATTTTCCTAACAGACAATGGAATGCCAGGGCATTAAGGGCTTAGCTGGTGTGGAATTTAAGTGTGTTCAGGAAAGTTTCCTCAGTCAGTATGTAGAGGATCCGATTCAGAAAGAGGCAAAAACCTGACGTACTCTTCGGAAATAGGGCAGGACAGGTGACAGAGTTGACAGTGGGGGAACAAGATGGGTCCAGTGACCATAGTTCTAGTACTTTTAAAATAGTCATGGAGATGGAGAAAACTGGGCCACAGGTTCAAGTTCTAAACTGGGGCAAGGCGAATTTTGATGGCATTAGACAAGCGCTTACAGAGGTTGATTGGAGTAGTTTGTTCGCAGGCAAATTGACCTCGATCAAGTGAAGTCTTTACAAGTGAGATAGATGGAGTTTAAGGTCTAGATGTTCCTGTGAGGGTGAAGGGCAAGATTAGTAGGAATAGGGAACCATGGATGAAAAGAGATATTGAGGCTGTAGCCGAGAAAATGGTGTAGGTGATACTCAGGTACAGGCAGCTGGAATCAAGGGAATTCCTGGAGGTATATAGGGAATACAGGAGTTTACTGAAGAAGCAAATCTACAGAGTGGAAAGGGGGCACGAGATCGCCTTGGCTGAAAAGATTACAGTGAATCCAAAAGAGGTTCTTTAAGTATATTAAGTAAAGAATAACTGGAGACAGAAACGTGCCGCTCAAGAACGAAAGTGGACATGTATGTGTAGAACTGCAGGAGGTCCTCAATAGATATATGTCCATTATGTTTACTGTGCAGAAAGACATGAAGACTTGGGAATTTAGGGAAGTTAGTAGTTATATCTTGGGGACAGTCCAATATCACAAGAGAGGAGGTGTTGGATGTATTAGAATGTATGAAGGTGGATTAATCTCGTGGTCCTGACCAGATCTATCTAAGGACATGGCAAGAGGCGAGGGAAGAATTCACGGCAGCCCTGGCTGATATTTCTGCATCATCGTTAGTCAAGGGTGAGCTCTCAGAAGGCTGGAGGGTAGCGATTGTTGTGCCATTATTCAAGAAGGGCGGCAAAGAAAATCCTGGGAATGATAGAGCAGTAAGGTGGTGGGGAAGTTACTTGAGAAGATTCTGAAAGATAAGATATATGCACATTTGGAAAGACGGTTTGATTCGGTGCAGTCAGCATGGGAGATCATGTCTCACATAGTTCTTAGAATTCTTTGAGGAAATGTCCAGGAAGGTTGACGAGGGCAGGGCAGTAGACGTTTTCAATATGGATTTCAGTAAGGCCTTTGATAAGGCTCCAGGTGGTAGGATTCTCAGGAATGTAGATCGCAATGTATCCAAACGGAGCTGGTAAATTGGATACACAATTGGTTTGATGGTAGGAAGCAGAGGGTAATAGTGGAAGGTGGTTGTTGGACTGCAGGCCTGTGACGAGTGGAGTGCCTCAGGGGTCAGTGTTGGGCCCATTACTGTTTGTGATCTATATCAATGATTTGGTTGAGAATGTACAAGACATGATTAGTAAGTTTGCTGATGACACTAAAATATGCGAGTTTGTGGACAGTTAGGAAGGTTATCAGAAAATGCAGTAGGACCTAGATCAGCTGGGGAGGTGGGCCGAGAAATAGCAAATGGAATTGAATATAATAAGTGTGAGGTTCTGTATTTTTGACAGTCAAATCAAGGTAAGAGTTTCATGATGAGTGCTAGGGCACTGTTCACTGTAAGTGGAGTCCCAGGTAGACAGCGCAGTGAAGGAGGCTTTTCGTACAGTGGCCTTCTTCAGTCAGGGCACTGAATATAGAAGTTGGGAAGTTATGATCCAGTTGTATAGGACATTGGTGAGGCCGGATTTGGAATAGCATATTCAGTTTTGGTTACATTGTTATAGGAAAGATGTTGTTAAACTGGAAAGAGTGTAGAAGACATTTACAAGGATGTTGCCAAGACTTAATGGTCTGAGTTACAGGGAGAGGTTCGACAAGCTATGACCTTTCTCTTTAAGCGCAGGAGACTGAGGGGGACCTTATAGAGGTGTATAAGATCATGAGAGGCATGGATAGGGTGAATGTAATCATTCTTTTCCCCGGGTTTAGGGAAATCAAGGATGACAGGACATCAGTTCAAAGTTAGAGTTGAAACAACAAAATGGAACATGATGTATAGCTTTTTTACACAGAGCGTCATACCTATATGGAATTGGCTGACAGCGGAGGTGATTGAGGCAGGTACATTAACAATATTGAAAAGGCACTTGGACAAATACATTGATATGAAAGGATTATAAAGATGTGGGACAAGTGCAGGGAAATAGGATTAGTTTGGATGGACATTTTGGACTCTATGACTCTATAATGGATTTAAATGTCCAGAAACAAATGGAACTGTGACACATGGTCAGCAATGGTGATGTTTGTTTCCATTTATTAATACCTTGGGGACACCATTGCAAGGGAATCGGACAAAACCGCTCTGAGTCTCCAAACACATTCTGTGAAATGTCCAGAAAATGGCGGCAGTTTGGGAATGGACCAGCTGGAGCTCCTCTACTCCACTCACTGTCTTTCTGTTTGTCTTTCTTTGTATTTTTTTAACGTTATGAAGTTATTCATAGGGGAATGGAGGAGGTAGGCACCAGACAAGAGTGGCATAGGATAGGGACTCTCAGACTGGAGGATGTCTTGGGGAGGCGAGTCCCAGACTGGAGGGTGGCACAGGAAGGTGAGAGCTTGAGAGTTGAAACCTGATGATGGCGCTGGTACGGTTTGTAGACTGGGCCAGGTGTGGACTGGAGACTGGACCTGGTGCAGTCTGGAGACTGGGCCCTGTGCGATCTGGAGACTGGACCCAGTCCAGTATGGAGACTAGCCCCGCTGGACTGTGGAAACATGGCCTAGTGTGGTATGGAGACTGGGCCCGATGCGGTCTGGAGACTGGGACCGGTGCGGTCTGGAGACTGGGACCAGTGCGGTCTGGAGACTGGGACCAGTGTGGTCTGGAGACTGGGCACAATGCGGTCTGGAGACTGGGCTCGGTGCGGTCTGGAGATTTCGTCCTGGCACAGACTGGGGTGTGAAGACTGTAAATCGAGTCTGTTAATTTTTCCTTTTTATTCTTCAGCTGGCCATTAATTTATTATTATTTCAATTATGTACCTCGGTATCTTGTACATGGGATGGCGCCATAAGTGAGTACACTGCAAACTTTTCACTGGAGTGCATATGACAATGAATCTAATTTAGTTCAAATGGGAGAGAGGCAGTGTCATTGATGCATTTTCCAAACAAAGCTTGTACAGTGCCATGGGGCAGCCAGAAAAGGGTGGTATTACATCACTTTAACACAAGAGGGCGAGACAGTGAGAGAGTGAGGAGTGACATTTTGATCTCCAGAGATGGCTATGCAGAGATACACACATTAATACACTAAAGCGCACACAAACACACAACCATAAACACAGAGACCCATGCATTTATTCGGTCCCTCATGCCAGCCTTCCCCTTCAATAAGATCACGGCTGATCTGATCTAGGCCTCAACCTTCTTTGTTCTTGGGAAATAAGGCATGGCATATTTCTATTAGTGACCATAATTGTATTGGTTTGAAAATAGTTCTGGAAAAGGATAGGACTGGTCCAAAAAGTTAACGTAATAAATTGGGGCAAGGCCAATTTTGATGTTATTATACAGGATCTTTCAAAAGATGATTGGGGGAATGTTGTTCAGAGATAGAGGGCATCTGGCAGGGGGAATGTTGTTCAGAGATAGAGGGCATCTGGCAAGTGACAGTCTTTCAGAACTGAGACAACGAGAGTTCAGGGCAAACATGTTCCTGTTCGAGTGAAGGGTAATGCCAACAGGAGAAGGGAACAGGACATGAAGTGGGTTATTGCGGCTCTGGTCGAGAAAGAAAGAGGGAGGTGCAGGGGGACCCCATTATCTGAGGGTCCGGTTTCAGTTACCCGCAGTTGACACCGTCTGGACAATATTATACGAAACGTTCCAGAATCAGGGAGCAAGGGGCTGCCAGGAAGGTAAATTTCCCAGTTAAATGGATGGGTTCACTCCTATCCGCGATTGGTCTCTTGTACGTGGGGATAACTGTATATGACAAGGATAGGCAGCTGGGATCAAGGTAATCCATTGAGGAGTAGGAGGAGTTTTGGCCAATATGGTTAAGAGAATTGAAAGAGATTCTACGAGATATTAAGATCCAAAGAGAAACTAGGGAGAGAATTGTGCCCCTTAGAAATAAAATCCTCCTGGTTTCTGTTTCAGGAACGTTTCCATTTATATGTTCGGGATATGGGAAACTGCAGGTAGATGAAACGGTGATAATCAGACCCACGGATACGGGGTTCACCCTGTAATAAGTTTATTGTCACATAGACTCACACGTGGACAGTGAAAACTTGACAAGTTTCCACTTAGAATGTGGTCTGAGCTACAAAGGTAACCCCACCCTTCCCCCAGGTACAGAATCATGGTACAAAGCAGAAAAATACAGAAAACAAAATTAAAATGTAAAATATTACAGTCCTTCCTGTAAAAGTAGAAAAACACAGAAACACAGTTAACTGATAAACAACACAGTCCATAAGCGCCTGGCCATGCTGGGTTCACACTCTTCACAAGGACTCGACATCCAATCCCTCATACTCACTACCTGCTCGATGGGTAAGATCGCACATGAATATATCTGATCAGGATTTACTGTAGAGAAAGACATAGAAGAGAGGGAAAGCAGAGAAATAAATCCATGGAGTGTTTTTTTTTAAACGACGCCACATTACAGAAGAGGAAGTGCTGGAAGTCTTAAAATGCATAAGTGGAGATCAATACCCAAGGTATGTTCAAGTGTATCCCAGATCATTGTGGGAAGCTGGGGAAGAAATTGCAGGCCACTCGCTAAGATATTTGTATCATACCACAGAGTTCAGACGAAAGGTCACTGGACCCTGCGTTAACTCTGATTTCTCTGCACAGATGCTGCCAGCTGTGCAGAGCTTTTCCAGCAACCTCTGTTATTCTTGCTGATTTGCAGTATCGGCAGTTCTTGCAGTTTTCATTTGTATGCGCCATATTCAGGAAAATAG
>NW_025209871.1:13541-17833 GCF_004010195.1 Chiloscyllium plagiosum
ACTTGGCTTGTATACCCTTGAGTTTAGAAGACTGGGAGGGGATCTGATTGAGACGTATAAGATTATTAAAGGTTTGGACACTCTGGAGGCAGGAAACATGTTTCCGCTGATGGGCGAGTGCTGAACCAGAGGACACAGCTTAAAAATAGGGGTAGGCCATTTAGGACAGAGATGAGGAGAAACTTCTTCACCCAGAGAGTGGTGGCTGTGTGGAATGCTCTGCCCCAGAGGGCAGTGGAGGCCCAGTCTCTGGATTCATTTAAGAAAGAGTTGGATAGAGCTCTTAAGGATTGTGGAATCAAGATTTATGGAGATAAGGCAGGAACAGGATACTGATTAAGGATGATCAGCCATGATCATATTGAATGGTGGTGAAGGCTCGAAGGGCAGAGTGGCCTACTCCTGCACCTATTGTCTATTGTCTATTGACTTGTGCTACACAACAAGTCTTGTCCTGGGGAAGCTGTTTCATTCCAGCTCCAACTCTGACATCTCCCTGGTAATGTAGATATTTACTCAACTATGTCCAGTCCCCTCAGAGGAGAATAATTACAATCTGACCAGTTTCCACCCCCTCAGTCCGATCACAATAGTCACATTGGTGGGAGTTCTTTTTGACAGTGCTGCCAAGCAGCACAGATATAACTAGCTCAGTGTGGTTTCCGATAGGCCCCCACGTAGAGATGGTACTCTTGTAGAAATGTCACTCTATTACTAATCCAGACCAGGCTAATAGTCTGGCATCTGGTGGAAGTTAAAAAAAATAATAAAATATCGAGATGTAAAATCTAGTGTAACAGCGACACTCAAACCAATGTCCATTGTACACACAAATTTCCTTCCCCAGTGTACTTTCAGGAAGCAAATCTCCCGCACTGTCTTGGTCTGACCTAAACGTGACTACAGACACACAGACATGTGTTAAACTCTTCAATGGTCTCTGAAACGGCCAAGCAAGACACTCAATTGTATCAAACTGCTCCAAGATGTTTAAGGATAAAACCGGATAGAACACCCAGCCCCAGCCTTGGTATCGGAAAATGACACGGGAAATATGTTCCTGTCGCCCCTGCAGAGACCTCCTTCTCAAAATTTGAGGGCTTGTGACAACATTTCTCAAGGTTTCCCACAGACTGCATAGAAACATCGGGAAAGGTGTAGGCCATTCAAAACATTGAGTCTTCCCCATTTTACTTCATGGTCAAACATCTCCTCAATGCACTTTTCCCACACAATGTACACATCCCCTTAACGTGATTAATCAACGTGAAATATAAAATAGGAACTTCAGTAGTCTCTTCAGCCCTTCGAGTTTGTCCCCCAGTCAATATACAGGCAGTTCGCCTATAACGTGTGTTTATTAAACGTGATGTCGCTGTAACAAGATTAGTGAATTGTGGACATTAGTTTTATAAAGCGAACTCCTGTTCAAAGTGATGTGATTCCATTCCTGGCACCAGCTGAACAGCAAAGCCTAACCTCAGGACCCTCTGTCTGAAAAATGCACCCTCCGTGTGTTCAGCCAAAACAGGAATGTAATCCGCTCTGCAAGCCTTGAACCTTAGCCAGAAACTGGCAACTGGAGTCTATATTTAGCAGGGGAGAATCTTAGGGAAAACTGGATTTCCATGTAGGCCTCATGCGTTCAGCTGGCCTGCGCGCTTTCTGGTGAAGAGCTTTGTGAAAGGTACAGGAATGTAGTCAGGGTTTGTAATGTTAAAGTATTACTTCGTTACAAAATGTTATTTAAGGAGTTACTTCCACTGTGCTATTGTGTATTAGACTAACTTTAATTTTTGTTTCTAACTCATATTTTTGCGGTTCGCCCTTTACCCTGTTATTTTCCCACAGGTCACATTGTTGATATTACACAGTTTTCTACTACACAATGTTGCACAGAATGCAGCCACTGTATTATGGGAGAATCACCTGTAACGATGGCTGATCCTTTATCTCCACATCATAGTCCTGCTCTCTCCCCATACCTTCCGTGTCTAGAAATGGTAGGCTGCAGTTCTATTGTTCCCAACAAAGTTCACAACATCACATCTATCCACATTGCTCTCCATCTGCCACGTATTTGCCCGTCACTCCACTTGTGTCAGTCACCTTGCAGCTTTTTATTACATCCTCCTCACCCACTCACAATCCGACATTGTTTAGTGCCATCATCAGCATTGGAAATATTGCATTTGATTCCCTCAACAAAATATTTGTGCTGTATTGGGAATAGCGAGGGCCAACACCTCAATCCCTGTGATAATCCACAAGCCTTTGTCTCCAAAAAAAGGATACTTTTATTCTGTTGTTTCCGGTCCAAGAGGTCTTGTGCTGGAACTTGTCCATTCTGACTTATGTTCTTTTGTTTCTTTTCTCCTCCTTCTTTGTCTTTTAACAGCTTACTGACCTTGAAGCTTGGACAGCATCGTGAGAGCGAGTGCCAAGGCACAGACTTTGAGCGGACTCAGGGCGTGGCCTTCGAGACATCTCAAGCCGGGTCCATGCTACGGACTTTGAGCTGTGCCGAGAGCGAGTCACTACTTATTGTTGCAGAGCAAGGATAGGACCTGAAATCGGCAGCTGCTACATCAGCAGATGCGACGTGGATAAGATAGGGTCCAGCAGTAAAAGATGGTGCCTGAGGATCGGAGACTTCGCTGCTGGTTTGTCCTCCATTGACGGAGACACAATGGATGGTGGAAAGACTTCATGGTAACATCGATGAGGCAGACTCAGCTGTGAGAGATATGTCTCTGATATTGGAGGGTTGGCGCAGGGGGTGTTGAGGGGTGATGAAGGTGTTTCAACCTAGCGGTGAAGATGGTGCCTGAGCATCAGCAACTTCGATGTTGGTAGGGTCCAGTGTAGATGTGGATGAAGCCGTTGTGGAGGGTTGGGGGTGCTGGCGTCGTCGATGGTGAGGAGTTTGCTCAGGGCCCATGGACTCTATTCAAGCTGTATTTTTTGTTTATTCTGTATTCTTAAGTTCTTCAAAACGGTGCCATTTTGTGGTGACCAGTAAAAGCTTTTCACTGTATCTTTTTGTATCTATCCTATAAAGTATACCTAACAATAAAACAAAAATCAAAATTAAAAACTACGACTCACTTCTTCTGTAAGCTTTCCCATTCTAGAACCCTGTTCCTATATCAGCCACAATTCCATCAAATTTGATTCTCAACACGAGGCTTGGGACTTTGTCAAATCTTTATGAAAATCCAAACACATTGCATATATTGTTTCTCCATGATGTATCTTATCAGTCAGTTTCTCAAATATGATATACATTTTAAAAGATCTATGTCGGCATTGTCTCTGAATATCACTTTCAGTTCTGGATGTGGGTTTGCTTGTTGAGCTGGAAGGTTCATTTCCAGATGTTTTATCTGGGCCTCCAGACGAAGCACTGTTCATGATTTCTGCTTTCTATTTATATGTTTGGGTTTCTTTGGGCTGGTGATGTCATTTCCCGTGGTGATGCTATTTCCTGTTCTTCTTCTCCTGCAAATCCTCTCAAAACTCATTATCACTTTCAGTCCCAATAATCTCTCCATCCATTTACTAGTTTCATTCAATTCCCTTTTTCTCAATAGACTCAGGTTTCTTAGTCTTGCTGGGCAGATGTTTTGGCTTTTTTTCTTCTTCTGTGAAGACAGAACTGAAATAGTTGCTTCATAGTTTGGAATTTCCCTGTTCTCTCATTCTCGAGTGAGCTCGAGTATTCCAGCATTATTTGTTGCAGGATTGTCTTTAATTTCAATGTTGGTATCACTGGATTTAATTTACTTCTCGGTCTTCACCCTAAATCCACAAACAGACTCCTCGACTGGCCTTGCCTGTTCCACTGAATATTAAAAAAAAAATCCCTGCAGAAACCATGGGGAGCAGCTTCACTCAGAGGCAGTAATGGTTTTAAAATGGAGACTGAGCTTTAGTTCAAACACTGGATTGTTCTGGAATAGGATCAAAGGAGAAAAGTATTGCTCTATGTCCTTGTCAAATAGCTCTGTAGGAAGGCACAATGCAGTACATAGAACAGCATTTAGACAACAAAACCTAAGAGTGGAAAGCAGGAATGGGATCACAGTAATTTCATAATTACTGCCAGTCCCACGTGCTGGTGAGAATTGAATTGTTTTTTTCTGCAGCAGCAGCAGCTAGAAGGCTGGGAGGTTCGACCTGCTGGGAGCGATAGGTCACTGATTTGAATCTTTAAAAACTTACCTCGAGTGCGGGGGTCTTCCATTTTTGTTTTTCAGCAGCAGCAGCAGCTCGACGGGCAGGAGCTTTGA
>NW_025209872.1:0-17834 GCF_004010195.1 Chiloscyllium plagiosum
CCTGTACAGTTGTAACACCAATACCCTGTGCAGTTGTAACACCAACACCCTGTACATTTGTAACACCAACACCCTGTACAGTTGTAACACCAACACCCTGTCCAGATCTAACACCAAAACCCTGTAGAGGTGGAACACCAACACCCTGTACAGTTGTAACACCAATACCCTGTACAGTTGTAACACCAACACCCTGTACAGTTGTAACACCAACACCCTGTCCAGTTCTAACATCAACACCATGTACAGGTGTAACGCAAACACCCTGTACAATTGTAACACCAACACCCTGTACAGTTGTAACACCAACACCCTGTACAGTTGTAACACCAACACCCTATTCAGTTGCCGTACCAAAAGGGTGTCCAGTTGCCATACATACACCCTGTACAGTTGAAACACTAACACCCTGTACAGTTGTAAAACCAACACCCTGTACAGTTGCAGCACCAACACCTTGTACAGTTGCAACACCAACACTCTGTCCCGTTGTAACACCATCACCCTGTAGTGTTGTAACACCAACAGCCTTCAAAGTTGTAACACCAACACTCTACCTAGTTCTAACACAACTCTTTATACAGGTGTAACACAAACATCCTGTACAGTTGCAACACCAACACTCTGTCCAGTTGTAACTCCAACACCCTGTACAATTGCCATACCAAGACCCTGTACAGTTGCCATACCAATACCCTGTAAAGTTGCTGTACCAACACCCTGTACAGTTGAAACACCAACACCCTGTCCAGTTGTAATGCCAACAACCTGTACAGTTGCCATACCAACACCCTTCACGGTTGTAATACCAACACCCTGTACATTTGCAGCACCAATACCCTGTATAGTTGTAACACCAACACCCTGTACAGTTGTAATACCAAAAACCCAAACAGTTGTAACACCAACACTCTGTACAGTTGCAGCGCCAACACCCTGTACAGTTGTAACACCAATACACTGTCCAGTTGTAACACCAACACCCTGTCCAGTTGTAACACCAACACCCTGTACAGTTGTAACACCAATACACTGTACAGTTGTAACACCAACACTCTGTACAGTTGCAGCACCAACACTCTGTACAGTTGCAGCACCAACACCCTGTACAGTGGTAACACCAACACCCTGTACAGTTGTAACACCAATACACTGTACAGTTGTAACACCAACAAACTGTCAAGTTGTAACACCAACACCCCGTACAGTTGTCCTACCAACACCCTGTCCAGTTTTAACACAACTCCCCATACAGGTGTAACACAAACACCCTGTACAGTTGCCGTACCAACACCCCGTCCAGTTGTAACACCAACACCCTGTCCAGTTGTAACACCAACACCCTGTCCAGTTGTAACACCAACATTCTGTCCAGTTGTAACACCAACACCCTGTACATGTGTAACACCAACACACTGTCCAGTTGTAACATCAACACCCTGTCCAGTTTAACACCAACACCCCGTACAGTTGTAACAACAACACCCTGTCCAGTTGCCATTCCAACACCCTGTACAGTTGCCGTTACAACACATTATCCAGGTTGTAACCTCAACACACTGAACTGTTGCCTTACCAACAACCTGTACAGTTTTAACACCAACACCCTGTACAGTTGTAACACCAACATCCTGTCCAGTTCTAACACCAAAACCTTGTACACATGTGACACCAAAACCCTGTGCAGTTGCAGCACCAACACTCTGTCCAGTTGGAACACCAATACCCTGTCCAGTTGTAACACCAACACCGTGTCCAGGTGTAACACCAACACCCTGACCAGGTGTAACACCAACATTCTGTCCAGCTGTAACACCAACACCCTGTACAGGTGTAACACCAACACCCTGTCCAGGTGTAACACCAACACCCTGTCCAGTTCTAACATCAACACCATGTACAGGTGTAACGCAAACACCCTGTACAGTTGTAACACCAACACCCAGTTCAGTTGCCGTACCAAAAGCCTGTCCAGTTGCCGTACCTACACCCTGTACAGTTGTAGCACCAACACACCATACAGTTGCAATACCAACACCCTGTCCAGTTCTAATACCAAAACCCTGTACAGGTGGAACACTAACACCCTGTACAGTTGTAACACCAATACCCTGTCCAGTTGTAACACCAACACCCTGTACATTTGTAACACCAACACCCTGTACAGTTGTAACACCAACACCCTGTCCAGGTGTAACACCAACACCCTGTACAGTTGAAACTCCAACACCCTGTACAGTTGCAGCACCAACACCCCGTGCAGTTGTAACACCAACACCCTGTCCAGTTCTAATACCAAAACCCTGTACAGGTGGAACACTAATACACTGTCCAGTTGTAACACCAACATTCTGTACAGTTGTAACACCAACACCCTTTCCAGTAGTAACACCAACACCCTGTCCAGTTGTAACACCAATACCCTGTCCAGTTGTAACACCAACACCCTGTGCAGTTGTAACACCAACACTCTGTCCAGGTGTAACACCAACGCCCTGTCCAGTTGTAACACCAACATTCTGTCCAGTTGCAGCACCAACACCCTGTACAGTTGTAATACCAACACCCTGTCCAGTTCGAACACCAAAACCCTGTAGAGGTGGAACACTAACACCCTGTACAGTTGTAACACCAATAACCTGTCCAGTTGTAACACCAACACCCTGTACATTTATAACACCAACACCCTGTACAGTTGTAACACCAACACCCTGTCCAGGTGTAACACCAACACCCTGTACAGTTGTAACACCAACACCATGTACAGGTGTAACACCAAGACCCTGCCCAGTTGTAACACCAACATCCTGTACATTTGTAATACTAACACCCGGTACAGTTGAAACACCACCGCCCCCTCCAGTTGTAATACCAACACCCTATACAGTTATAACATCAACACCCTGTACAGTTGCCTACCAACATCCTGTGCAGTTGCCATTCCAACACACTGTCCAGTTATAACATCAACACCCTGTACAGTTGCCATACCAACACCCGGTACAGTTGTAACACCAAAGCCCTGTAGAGTTGCAGCACCAACACACTGTCCAGTTAAGACAGCAACACCCTGTACAGTTGCCATACCAACACCCTGTACAGTTGTAATACCAGCACCCTGTCCAGTTGTAACACCAACACCCTGTACAGTTGTAACACCAATACCCTGTACAGTTGTAACACCAACACCCTGTACATTTATAACACCAACACCCTGTACAGTTGTAACACCAACACCCTGTCCAGGTGTAACACCAACACCCTGGACAGTTGTAACACCAACACCCGGTACAGTTGTAATACCAACACCCTGTACAGGTGTAACACCAACACCCTGTCCATTTCTAACATCAATACCATGTACAGGTGTAACGCGAACACCCTGTCTAGTTGTAACACCAACACCCTGTTCAGTTGCCGTACCAAAAGCCTGTCCAGTTGCCGTACCAACACCCAATACAGTTGTAACACTAACACCCTGTCTAGTTGTAACACCAACACCCTGTACACGTGTAACACCAACCCCCTGTCCAGTTGTAACACCAACACCCTGTCCACGCGTAACACCAACACCCTGTTCAGTTGTAACACCAACATCCTGTTCAGTTGTAACACCAACACCCTGTACAATTTTAACACCAACACCCTCTACAGTTGTAATACCAACACCCTGTCCAGTTGTAACACCAACATCCTGTTCAGGTGTAACACCAACATCCTGTCCAGGTGTAACACCAATACCCTGTCCAGGTGTAACACCAATATCCTGTCCAGGTGTAACACCAACACCCTGTCCAAGTGTAACACCAACATTCTGTCCAGTTGCAGCACCAACACCCTGTCCAGGTGTAACACCAATACCCTGTACAGTTGTAACACCAACAACCTGTCCAGTTGTAACACCAACATTCTGTCCAGTTGCAGCCCCAACATCCTGTCCAGTTGTAACACCAACACCCTGTACAATTGTATCACCAACACACTGCACAGTTCTAAAACCAACACCCTGTACATTTGTAACACCAACACCCTGTCCAGCTGTAACACCAATACCCTGTCCAGTTGTAACACCAACATCCTGTACAGTTGTAACACCAACACCCTGTACAATTGCTGTACCAAGACCCTGCACAGTTGCCGTACTAATACCCGGTAAAGTTTCAGCACCAACACCCTGTACAGTTGCTGTACCAACAACCTGTACAGTTGTAACACTAACACCCTGTACAGTTGCCGTACCAACACTGTGTACAGTTGCTGTAACCAACACCCCGTACAGTTGTAACACCAACACCCTGTACAGTTGCCGTACCAACACCCTGTCCAGTTGTAACACCAACACCCTGTCCAGTTGCCGTACCAACACCCAATACAGTTGTAACACTAACACCCTGTCTAGTTGTAACACCAACACCCTGTCCACGCGTAACACCAACACCCTGTTCAGTTGTAACACCAACATCCTGTTCAGTTGTAACACCAACACCCTGTACAGTTTTAACACCAACACCCTCTACAGTTGTAATACCAACACCCTGTCAAGTTGTAACACCAACATCCTGTTCAGGTGTAATACCAATATCCTGTCCAGGTGTAACACCAATACCCTGTCCAGGTGTAACACCAATATCCTGTCCAGGTGTAACACCAACACCCTGTCCAGGTGTAACACCATAATTATGTCCAGTTGTAACACCAACATCCTGTCCAGGTGTAACACCAATACCCTGTCCAGGTGTAACACCAACATCCTGTCCAGGTGTAACACCAACACCCTGTCCAGGTGTAACACCAACATTCTGTCCAGTTGCAGCACCAACACCCTGTCCAGGTGTAACACCAATACCCTGTACAGTTGTAACACCAACAACCTGTCCAGGTGTAACACCAACGCCCTGTCCAGGTGTAACACCAACATTCTGTCCAGTTGCAGCCCCAACACCCTGTACAGTTGTAACACAAACACCCTGTCCATGTGTAACACCAATACCCTGTACAGTTGTAACACCAACATCCTGTCCAGGTGTAACACCAACACCCTGTCCAGGTGTAACACCAATACCCTGTACAGTTGTAACACCAACATCCTGTCCAGCTGCAACACCAACACCTTGTACCGTTATAACACCAACATCTTGTCCAGTTGTAACACCAACAACCTGTACAGTTGTAATACCAACATCCTGTCCTGGTGTAACACCAACACTCTGTCCAGTTGTAACACCAACGTCCTCAACAGGTGTAACACCAATACCCTGTACAGGTGTAACACCAACACCCTGTCCAGTTGTAACACCAACACCCTGTACAGGTGTAACACCAACACCCTGTTCAGTTGTAACACCAACACCCTGTACAGGTGTAACACCAACACCCTGTCCAGTTGTAACACCAACATCCTGTCCAGTCGTAACACCAACACCCTGTACAGGTGTAACACCAACACCCTGTCCAGCTATAACACCAACACCCTGTACAGGTGTAACACCAACACCCTGTTCAGTTGTAACACCAACACCCTGTACAGGTGTAACACCAACACCCTGTCCAGCTGTAACACCAACACCCTGTACAGGTGTAACACCAACACCCTGTCCAGTTGTAACACCAACATCCTGTCCAGTTGTAAGACCAACACCCTGCACAGGTGTAACACCAACACCCTGTCCAGCTGTAACACCAACATCCTGTCCAGTCGTAACACCAACACCCTGTCCAGCTGTAACACCAACATCCTGTCTAGTTGTAACATCAACACCCTGTCCAGTTGTAACACCAACACCCTGTCAAGTTGTAACAGCAACATCCTGTCCAGTTGTAACACAAACACACTGTACAGTTGTAACATCAACATCCTGTCCAGTTGTAACACCAACACCCTGTCCAGGTGTAACACCAACACACGGTCCAGTTGTAGCACCAACACCCTGTATAGTTGTAACACCAACACCCTGTACGGTGTAACACCAACACCCTGTACATTTGTAACACCAACACCCTGTACAGTTGTAACACCAACACCCAGTTCAGTTGCCGTACCAAAAGCCTGTCCAGTTGCCGTACCTACACCCTGTACAGTTGAAACACCAACACCCGGTACGGTTGCAACACCAACACCCTGTCCAGTTGTAATACCAACACCCTGTACTGTTATAACACCAGCACCCTGTACAGTGAAACACCAACACCCTGTACAGTTGCAGCACCAACACCCTGTACAGTTGTAACACGAACACCCTGTCCAGGTTTAACACCAACACCCTGTTCAGTTGTAACACCAACACGCCGTACAGTTGTAACACCAACACCCAGTCCAGGTTTAACACCAACACCCTGTTCAGTTGTAACACCAACACCCCGTACAGTTGTAACATCAACACCCCCTCCAGTTGTAACACCAACACCCTGAACAGTTGTAATACCAACACTCTGTCCAGTTGTAACACCAACACCCTGTCCAGTTGTAACACAAACACCCTGTCCAGGTGTAACACCAACACCCTGTCCAGGTGTAACACCAACATTCTGTCCAGCTGCAACACCAACACCTTGTGCCATTGTAACACCAACATCTTGTCCAGGTGTAACACCAACACCCTGTCCAGCTGCAACACCAACACCTTGTGCCATTGTAACACCAACATCTTGTCCAGGTGCAACACCAATACCCTGTACAGTTGTAATACCAACATCCTGTCCTGGTGTAACACCAACACCCTGACCAGTTGTAACACCAACACCCTGTACAGGTGTAACACCAACAGCCTATACAGTTGTAACACCACCATCCTGTCCAGTTGTAACACCAACACACTGTCCAGTTGTAACATCAACATCCTGTCCAGTTGTAACACCAACACCCTGTCCAGTTGAAACATCAACACCCTGTCCAGTTGTAACACCAACATCCCATACAGTTGTAATACCAACACCCTGTACAATTGCTGTACCAAGACCCTGCACAGTTGCCGTACGAACACCCGGTAAAGTTTCAGCACCAACACCCTGTACAGTTGCTGTACCAACTCCCGGTACAGTTGTAACACTAACACCCTGGACAGTTGCCGTACCAACACCCTGTACAGTTATAACACCACACACCGTACAGTTGCAGCCCAAACAACCTGTCCAGTTGTGACATCAAAACCCGGTACAATTGCTGTACCAACACACTGTACAGTTGCAGTACCAACACCCTGTATAGTTGCCATACCAACAGCCTGTAGAGTTGTAACACCAACACCCTGTCCAGTTGTAACACCAACACCCTGTACAGTTGTAACATCAACGTCCTGTACAGTTGTAACATCAACACCCTGTGCAGTTGTAACACCAACACCGTGTCCAGTTGCACCACCAACACCCTGTATAGTTGTAACACCAACAACCTGTACAGTGGCCGTACCAACACCCTGTCAGTGGCTGTACGAACATCCTGTCCAGTTGTAAAACCAACACCCTGTACATTTTTAACACCAACACCCTGTCCAGCTGTAACACAAACACATTGTCCAAGTTAACACCAACACCCTGTCCAGTTGTAACACCAACATCCTGTACAGTTGTAATACCAACACCCTGTACAATTGCTGTACCAAGACCCTGCACAGTTGCCGTACGAACACCCGGTAAAATTTTCAGCACCAACATCCTGTACAGTTGCTGTACCAAAACCCTGTACAGATGTATCACTAACACCCTGTACAGTTACCGTACCAACACCCTGTACAGTTATAACACCAACACCCCGTACAGTTGCAGCCCCAACAACCTGTCCAGTTGTAACATCAAAACCCGGTACAGTTGCTGTACCAACACCCTGTACAGTTGCCATACCAACACCGTGTCCAGTTGCTGTACCAACACCCTGTACATTTGCTGTACCAACACCCTCTTTAGTTGCATTACCAACTGTAGAGTTGTAACGCCAACACCTTGTGCAGTTGCAGCACCAACACCCTGTACAGTTGTAACACCAATACCCTGTCCAGTTGTAACACCAACACCCTGTACATTTGTAACACCAACACCCTGTACAGTTGTAACACCAACACCCTGTCCAGGTGTAACACCAACGCCCCGTACAGTTGTAACACCAACACCCTGTCCAGGTGTAAAACCAACACCCTGTACATTTGTAACACCAACACCCTGTACAGTTGTAACACCAACACCCTGTTCAGTTACCATACCAAAAGCCTGTCCAGTTGCCGTACCTACACCCTGTACAGTTGAAACACCAACATCTGGTACAGTTGTAACACCAACACCCCGTACAGTTGTAACACCAATATCCCCTCCAGTTGTAACACCAACACCCTGTACAGTTATAACACCAGCACCCTGTACAGTGTAACACCAATACCCTGTACAGTTGCAGCACCAACACCCTGACCAGTTGTAACACCAACACTCTGTCCAGTTGTAACACCAACACCCTGTACTGTTATAACATCAACACCCTGTACAGTTGCCATACCAACACCCTGTACAGTTGTAATACCAATGCCCTGTCCAGTTGCTGTACCAACACCCTGTACAGTCGTAAAACCAACACCCTGTACATTTGTAACACCAACACCCTGTCCAGTTGCAGCACCAACACCCTGTCCAGTTGTAACACCAACACCCTGTCCAGCTGCTACACCAATACCCTGTCCAGTTGCAGCACCAACACCCTGTCCAGCTGCTACACCAACACCCTGTCCAGCTGCTACACCAACACCCTGTCCAGTTGCAGCACCAACACCCTGTCCAGTTGTAACACCAACACCCTGTCCAGCTGCTACACCAACACCCTGTCCAGTTGCAGCACCAACACCCTGTCCAGTTGTAACACCAACATCCTGTCCCGCTGCAACACCAACACCCTGTACAGTTGTAACACCAACACCCTGTCCAGGTTTAACACCAACACTCTGTCCACTTGTAACACCAACATCCTGTCCAGGTGTAACACCAACACACTGTCCAGTTGTAACATCAACATCCTGTACAGTTGTAACACCAACACTCTGTCCAGTTGTAACATCAACACCCTGTACAGTTGTAACACCAACACCCTGTCCAGATGTAACAACAACACCATGTACAGTTGTAACACCAACACACTGTACAGTTGTAGCATCAACACCCTGTACAGTTGCAGCACCAACACCCTGTACATTTGTAACACCAACACCCTGTCCAGTTGTAACACCAACACACGGTCCAGTTGTAGCACCAACACCCTGTTCAGTTGTAACACCAACACCCTGTCCAGTTGTAACACCAACATCCTGTACAGGTGTAACATCAACACCCTGTCCAGTTGTAACATCAACACCCTGTCCAGTTGTAACATCAACACCCTGTCCAGTTGTAACATCAACACCCTTCCAGTTGTAACACCAACACACGGTCCAGTTGTAGCACCAACACCCTGTCCAGTTGTAGCACCAACACCCTGTCCAGTTGCAACACCAACACCCTGTACGGTGTAACACCAACACTCTGTCCAGATGTAACACCAACACCCTGTACAGTTGTAACACCAACACACTGTACAGTTGTAACATCAACACCCTGTACAGTTGCAGCACCAACACCCTGTACAGTTGTAACACCAACATCCTGTCCAGCTGCAACACCAACACCCTGTACAGTTGTAACACCAACACCCTGTCCAGCTGCAACACCAACACCCTGTACAGTTGTAACACCAACACCCTGTCCAGCTGCAACACCAACACCCTGTACAGTTGTAACACCAACACCCTGTCCCGGTGTAACACCAACATTCTGTCCAGTTGCCGTACCAACACCCTGTACAGTTGTAACACCAACACCCTGTACAGTTGTAACACCAACATCCTGTCCAGCTGCAACACCAACACCCTGTACAGTTGTAACACCAACATCCTGTCCTGGTTTAACACCAACACTCTGTCCACATGTAACACCAACATCCTGTCCAGGTGTAACACCAACACGCTGACCAGTTGTAACACCAACACCCTGTCCAGTTGTAACACCAACATCCTGTCCAGTTGGAACACCAACACACTGTCCAGTTGTAACATCAACATCCTGTCCAGTTGTAACACCAACACCCGGTCCAGTTGTAACATCAACACCCTGTCCAGTTGTAACACCAACACCCTGTCCAGATGTAACAACAACACCCTGTACAGTTGTAACACCAACACACTGTACAGTTGTAACATCAACACCCTGTACATTTGTAACACCAACACCCTGTCCAGTTGTAACACCAACATACGGTCCAGTTGTAGCACCAACACCCTGTCCAGTTGTAACACCAACACCCTGTACAGTTGTAACACCAACACACTGTACAGTTGTAGCATGAACACCCTGTACAGTTGCAGCACCAACACGCTGTACATTTGTAACACCAACACCCTGTACAGTTGTAACACCAACACACTCTCCAGTTGTAACATCAACATCCTGTACAGTTGGAACACCAACACCCTGTACAGTTGTAACACCAACACCCTGTCCAGTTGTAACATCAACACCCTGTCCAGTTGTAACATCAACACCCTTCCAGGTGTAACACCAACACACGGTCCAGTTGTAGCACCAACACCCTGTCCAGTTGTAACACCAACACCCTGTACGGTGTAACACCAACACTCTGTCCAGATGTAACACCAACAGCCTGTACAGTTGTAACACCAACACACTGTACAGTTGTAACATCAACACCCTGTACAGTTGCAGCACCAACACCCTGTACATTTGTAACACCAACACCCTGTACGGTGTAACACCAACACTCTGTCCAGATGTAACACCAACACCCTGTCCAGTTGTAACACCAACATCCTGTACAGTTGTAATACCAACACCCTGTACAATTGCTGTACCAAGACCCTGCACAGTTGCTGTACGAACACCCGGTAAAGTTTCAGCACCAACACCCTGTACAGTTGCTGTACCAACTCCCGGTACAGTTGTAACACTAACACCCTGTATAGTTGCCGTACTAACACCCTGTACAGTTATAACACCAACACCCCGTACAGTTGCAGCCCAAACAACCTGTCCAGTTGTAACATCAAAACCCGGTACAATTGCTGTACCAACACACTGTACAGTTGCAGTACCAGCACCGTGTCCAGTTGCTGTACCAACACCCTGTACATTTGCTGTACCAACACCCTGTATAGTTGCCGTACCAACAGCCTGTAGAGTTGTAACACCAACACCTTGTGCAGTTGCAGCACAACACCCTGTTCAGTTGTAACACCAACACCCTGTACAGTTGTAACACCAACAGCCTGTACAGTTGTAACACCAACACCTTGTGCAGTTGCAGCACAACACCCTGTTCAGTTGTAACACCAACATCCTGTACTGTTGTAACACCAACATCCTATCCAGCTGCACCACCAATACCCTGTACAGTTGTAACACCAACAAACTGTACAGTTGCCGTACCAACACCCTGTCAGTGGCTGTACGAACATCCTGTCCAGTTGTAACACCAACACCCTGTACAGTGGTATCACCAACACACTGCACGGTTGTAAAACCAACACCCTGTACAGTTGTAACACCAACACACTGCACAGTTGTAACACCAACACCCTGTCCAGCTGTAACACCAACACCCTGTCCAGTTGTAACACCAACATCCTGTACAGTTGTAATACCAACACCCTAACACCAACATCCTGTACAGTTGTAATACCAACACCCTGTACAATTACTGTACCAGGACCCTGCATAATTGCCGTATGAACACCCGGTAAAGTTTCAGCACCAACATCCTGTACAGTTGCTGCACCAACTCCCGGTACAGTTGTAACATTAACACCCTGTACAGTTGCCGTACCAACACCCTGTACAGTTATAACACCAATACCCCGTACAGTTGCAGCCCCAACAACCTGTCCAGTTGTAACATCAAAACCCGGTACAGTTGCTGTACCAACACACTGTACAGTTGCCATACCAACACCGCGTCCAGTTGCTGTACCAACACCCTGTACATTTGCTGAACCAACACCCAGTATAGTTGCATTACCAACAGCCTGTAGAGTTGTAACGCCAACACCTTGTGTAGTTGCAGCACCAACACCCTGTGCAGTTGCAACACCAACACACTGTACAGTTGTATCGCCAACAACCTGTACAGTTGCCGTACCAACACCCTGTCAGTGGCTATACGAACATCCTGTCCAGTTGTAACACCAACACCCTGTACAGTTGCAGCACCAACACGCTATCCAGTTGTATCGCCAACACCCTGTACAGTTGCACCACCAATACCCTGTACAGTTGTAACACCAACACCCTGTACAGTTGCACCACCAACACCCTGCACAGTTGCAGCACCAACACCCTGTCCACTTGCCATACCAACACCCTGTACAGTTGCACCACCAATACCCTGTACAGTTGTAACACCAACACCCTGTACAGTTGTAACACCAACACCCTATACTGTTGTAGCACCAACATCCTATCCAGCTGCACCACCAAGACCCTATACAGTTGTAACACCAACATCCGGTACAGTTGTAACACCAACACCCTGTGCAGTTGTAACACCAACACCCTGTACAGTTGTAACACCAACACCCTGTGCAGTTGTAACACCAACACCCTGTCCAGTTGCACAACCAACACCCTGCACAGTTGTAACAGCAACAACCTGTACAGCTGCCGTACCAACACCCTGTCACTGGCTATACGAACATCCTGTCCAGTTGTAACACCAACACCCTGTCCAGTTGTAACACCAACACCCTATACAGTGGTAACACAAACATCCTGTACAGCTGTAGCACCAACAACCTGTCCAGCTGGAACACCAACACCCTGTATAATTGTAACACCAACAACCTGTCCAGCTGGAACACCAACACCCTGTATAATTGTAACACCAACACCCTGTACAGTTGTGACACCAACACCCTGTACAGTTGCAGCACCAACACCCTGTACAGTTGCAGCACCAACACCCTGTACAGTTGTAGCACCAACACGCTGTCTAGTTGTATCACCAACACCCTGTAAAGTTGTAACACCAACACCCTGTCCAGTTGCACCACCAACACCCTGTACAGTTGCAGCACCAACACCCTGTCCAGTTGTATCACCAACACCCTGTACAGTTGTAACACCAACACCCTGTACAGTTGCACCACCAACACCCTGTACAGTTGCAGCACCAACACCTTGTACAGTTGCACCACCAATACCCTGTACAGTTGTAACACCAACACCCTGTACAGTTGTAGCACCAACACCCTGTACAGTTGTAACACCAACACCCTGTGCAGTTGTAACACAAACACCCTGTCCAGTTGCACAACCAACACCCTGTACAGTTGTAACACCAACAACCTGTACAGTTGCCGTACCAACACCCTGTCAGTGGCTGTACGAACATCCTGTCCAGTTGTAACACCAACACCCTGTACAGTTGTAACACCAACACCCTGTACAATTGTATCACCAACACACTGTACAGTTGTAAAACCAACACCCTGTACATTTGTAACACCAACACGCTGTCCAATTGCACCACCAACACCCTGTCCAGTTGTAACACCAACACCCTATACAGTTGTAACACCAACATCCTGTACAGCTGTAGCACCAACAACCTGTCCAGTTGGAACACCAATACCCTGTATAATTGTAACACCAACAACCTGTACAGTTGTAACACCAACACCCTGTACAGTTGCCACACCAACACACTGTACAGTTGTAACATCAACACCCTGTACAGTTGTAGCACCAACACCCTGTCTAGTTGTATCACCAACACCCTGTAAAGTTGTAACACCAACACCCTGTCTAGGTATAACACCAACACCCTGTCCAGGTGTAAGACTAACATTCTGTCCAGTTGCAGTGCCAACACCCTGTACAGTTGTAACACCAACATCCCGTACAGTTGCAGCCCCAACAACCTGTCCAGTTGTAACATCAATACCCTGTACAGTTGTAACACCAACATCCTGTCCAGCTGCAACACCAACACCTTGTACCGTTGTAAAACCAACATCTTGTCCAGGTGTAACACCAACACCCTGTACAATTGTAATACCAACACCCTGTACAATTGCTGTACCAAGACCCTGCACAGTTGCCGTACGAACACCCGGTAAAGTTTCAGCACCAACACCCTGTACAGTTGCTGTACCAACTCGCGGTAAAGTTTTAACGCTAACACCCTGTACAGTTGCCATATCAACACCCTGTACAGTTGTAACACCAACAACCCGTACAGTTGCAGCCCCAACAATCTTTCCAGTTGTAACATCAAAACCCGGTACAGTTGCTGTACCAACACCGTGTCCAGTTGCTGTACCAACACCCTGTACATTTGCTGTACCAACACCCTGTATAGTTTCCATACCAACAGCCTGTAGAGTTGTAACACCAACACCTTGTGCAGTTGCAGCACCAACACCCTGTACAGTTGTAACACCAACACCCTGTGCAGTTTTAACACCAACACACTGTACAGTTGCAGCACCAACACCCTGTACAGTTGCAGCACCAACACCCGGTACAGTTGTAACACCAACACCCTATACAGTTGTAACACCAACACCCTGTACAGTTGTAACAGCAACACCCTGCCCAGTTGCAACATCAACACCTTGTACATTTGTAACACCAACACCCTGTCCAGTTGTAACACCAATACACTGTCCAGTTGTAACACCAACACCCTGTACATTTGTAACATCAACACCCTGTACAGTTGTAACACCAACACACTGTCCATTTGTAACATTAACACCCTGTACAGTTGTAACACCAACACCTTGTACATTTGTAACATCAACACCCTGTACAGTTGTAACACCAACACCCTATACAGTTGTAACACTAACACCCTGTCCAGTTGTAACAGCAACACCCTGCCCAGTTGTAACACCAACACCCCGTACAGTTGTAACACCAACACCCTCTACAGTTGTAACACCAACACCCTGTACAGTTGCTATACCAACACCCTGTCCATTTGTAACATTAACACCCTGTACAGTTGTAACACCAACACCTTGTGCATTTGTAACATCAACACCCTGTACAGTTGTAACACCAACACCTTGTACAGTTGTAACACCAACACCCTATACAGTTGTAACACCAACACCCTGTCCAATTGTAACACCAACACCCTGTACAGTTGCCATACCAACACAATGTCCAGTTGTAACACTAACACCCTGGACAGCTGTAACACCAACACCCTGTACATTTGCAACAACAACACCCTGTCCAGTTGCCATACCATCATCTTGTACAGTTGTAACACCAAACCCTGTCCAGGTATAACACCAACACCTTGTCCAGTTGTAACATCAACACCCTGTCCAGTTGGAACACCAAAACGCTATAGAGTTGCAGCACCAACACCCTGTGCCATTGCCATACCAACACACTGGACAGTTGCCATCCCAACACCCTGTACAGTTGCCGTATCAGCACCCGGTACAGTTGTAGCACCAACACTCTGTCTAGTTGTAGCAACAAAACCCTGTACATTTGTAACACCAACACCCTGTACAGTTGTAACACCAGCACCCTGTACAGTTGTAACACCAACACCCTGTACAGTTGCTATACCAACACAATGTCCAGTTGTAACACTAACACCCTGGACAGCTGTAACACCAACACCCTGTCCAGTTGCCATACCAACACCTTGAACAGTTGTAACACCAAAACCCTGTCCACTTGTAACACCAACACCTTGTCCAGTTGTAACATCAACACCCTGTCCAGTTGGAACACCAAAACGCTATACAGTTGTAACACCAACATCCTGTACAGCTGTACAACCAACAACCTGTCCAGTTGGAACACCAACACCCTGTATAATTGTAACACCAACACCCTGTACAGTTATAACACCAACACCCTGTACAGTTGCAGCACCAACACCCTGTACAGTTGCCACACCAACACACTGTACAGTTGTAACATCAACACCCTGTACAGTTGCAGCACCAACACCCTGTACAGTTGTAGCACCAACACCATGTCTAGTTGTATCACCAACACCCTGTAAAGTTGTAACACCAACACCCTGTACAGTTGCACCACCAACACCCTGTCCAGTGGTATCACCAACACCCTGTCCAGTTGCAACACCAACACCCTGTACAGTTGCAGCACCAACACCATGTCCAGTTGCCATACCAACACACTGTACAGTTGCACCACCAATACCCTGTACAGTTGTAACACCAACACCCTATCTAGTTGCACCACCAATACACTGCACAGTTGTAACACCAACAGCCGGTACAGTTGCTGTACCAACAGCCTGTACAGTTGCTGTACCAACACCCTGTACTGTTGTCACACCAACACCTTGTACAGTTCTAACACCAACACCATGTACAGTTGTAACACCAACACACTGTACAGTTGTAACACCAACACCCTGTACAGTTGCAGCACCAAAACCTTGCCCAGTTACCGTACCAACACAGTTGTACCACCAACACCCTGTCCATTTGTAACATTAACACCCTGTACAGTTGTAACACCAACACTTTGTACATTTGTAACATCAACACCCTGTACAGTTGTAACACCAACACCTTGTACAGTTGTAACACCAACACCCCGTACAGTTGTAACACCAACACCCTATACAGTTGTAACACCAACACCCTGTCCAATTGTAACACCAACGCCCTGTACAGTTGCCATACCAACACAATGTCCAGTTGTAACACCAACACCCTGGACAGCTGTAACACCAACACCCTGTACATTTGAAACAACAACACCCTGTCCAGTTGCCATACCATCATGTACAGTTGTAACACCAAACCCTGTCCAGGTATAACACCAACACCTTGTCCAGTTGTAACATCAACACCCTGTCCAGTTGGAACACCAAAACGCTATAGAGTTGCAGCACCAACACCCTGTGCCATTGCCATACCAACACCCTGTGCCATTGCCATCCCAACACCCTGTACAGTTGCCGTATCAGCACCCGGTACAGTTGTAGCACCAACACTCTGTCTACTTGTAGCAACAACACCCTGTACATTTGTAACACCAACACCCTGTACAGTTGTAACACCAGCACCCTGCCCAGTTGTAACACCAACACCCTGCCCAGTTGTAACACCAACACCCTGTACAGTTGTAACACCAACACCCTGTACAGTTGTAACACCAGCACCCTGCCCAGTTGTAACACCAACACCCTGCCCAGTTGTAACACCAACACCCTGTACAGTTGTAACACCAACACCCTGTACAGTTGCTGCACCAACACCCTGTCCAGTTGTAACACCAACACCCTGTCCAGTTCTAACACAACTCTTTGTACAGGTGTAACACAAACACCCTGTACAGTTGCAGCACCAACATTCTGTCCAGTTGTAACTCCAACACCCTGTACAATTGCCATACCAACATCCTGTACAGTTGCCGTACCAATACCCTGTACAGTTGCTGTACCAACACCCTGTACAGTTGAAACACCAACACCCTGGACAGTTGCCGTACCAACACCCTTCACGGTTGTAACACCAACACCCTGTACATTTGCAGCAACAACACCCTGTACATTTGTAACACCAACACCATGTACAGTTGTAACACCAAAAACCCATACAGTTGTAACACCAACACTCTGTACAGTTGTAACACCAACACCCGGTACAGTTGTAACACTAACAGCCGGTAAAGTTGCAGCGCCAACACCCTGAACAGTTGTAACACCAACACCCTGTAGAGTTGTAACACCAACACACTGTACAGTTGTAACACCAAGTCTCTGTATAGTTGCAGCGCCAACATCCTGTACAGTTGTAACACCAACA
>NW_025209873.1:0-2639 GCF_004010195.1 Chiloscyllium plagiosum
AGGTTGGGTTTAGACCTTGTTAATTAATTAGATTGTCTTGTTGTTTATCCATGTTCTGCATTTTAAATAATAAATTGTTAATTTCTGTTTAAGTTATAAACTTGGTGTCGGCTATCTGTTATTCTTCAAATCTGGTTAGGAACTATTGACTGATTCTTAAGGGTCTTTTGAGTGTTTTAAGTTGGGAATCCAGGGATAGGGAGGCTGATTTGGTTTGGTTTGTGTGTCTTTGCCTAATCATAAACATATAAACAATATAATTGATTAAAATATGCAAGTTCCTGAGGGGTCTTGACCTGGAGGATGTGGAGAGCATATTTCCACCTCTTCAACAATCCAGGACTAGAGGTTACTGTTTTAAAAACGAGGATTGCCCATTTAAAACAGAGATGAGGAAAAGTTTTTTATCTTACAGAGTCCTGAGTCTTTGGAGCTCTCTTCCCGAAGAGCTAAGAGTAAAGAGTCAGAGAGAGAGAGATGCAGCATGGAAACAGATCCTTTAGTCCAACCAGTCCATGCTGACCATAATCCCAAATTTAAACTAGTCAAGAGTCTTTGAATTGTTTTTAGGCAGAGATTCCTGATAAGCAGGGGGTTAAAGGTTGTTGGAGGTCAGCAGAAATGGGAAATAATCAGATTCGTCTTGCTCTTATTGAATGCCAGTGTTGACTTGAGGTTCCAATAGTTTACTCCTGTGCAGGTTAGGGTGGATTAGCCACGGGAAAGGCAGAGATGTGCAGGTTAGGGTGGATTAGCCACGGGAAAGGCAGAGATGTGCAGGTTAGGGTAGATTAGCCACAGGAAATGGAGAGATTAGATTAGATTAGATTTTTTTTAGATTAGATTACATTACATTACAGTGTGGAAACAGGCCCTTCGGCCCAACAAGTCCACACCGACCCGCCGAAGCGCAACCCACCCATACCCCTACATTTACCCCTTACCTAACACTACGGGCAATTTAGCATGGCCAATTCACCTGACCTGCACATCTTTGGATTGTGGGAGGAAACCGGAGCACCCGGAGGAAACCCACGCAGACACAGAGAGAACGTGCAAACTCCACACAGACAGTCGCTTGAGGCGGGAATTGAACCCGGGTCTCAGGCACTGTGAGCACTTTGCCACCGTGCCGCCCAGAGATGTGCAGGTTAGGGTGGATTAGCCACGGGAAAGGCAGAGGTGTGCAGGTTAGGGTGGATTAACCACGGGAAAGGCAGAGATGTGCAGGTTAGGGTGGATTAGCCACAGGAAAGGCAGAGATGTGCAGGTTAGGGTGGATTAGCCATGGGAAAGGCAGAGATGTGCAGGTTAGGGTGGATTAGCCATGGGAAATGCAGAGATGTGCAGGTTAGGGTGGATTAGCCACGGGAAATGCAGAGATGTGCAGGTTAGGGTGGATTAGCCATGGGGAACGCAGAGATGAGGTTGGGAGGAGCTGAGTTGGGATGGAATGCCCTTGGGACGGCCTGTGCAGACTTGGTGGGCCGAATGGCCTGTATCTACACTGTAGGGATTCTATGATTCTAAGAATTCTTCCTCAGAGTGAGAAATCCTGTCAGACACAATGAGATTCTACTACCTCTCTATACTTTCTCTGAAGCGAAGTGATTACAGACGGCTTGGGTGACTGTTTGACACATTCCTAGATTCCAATGCTCCTGTTTCTAGCTTCGATGTTTCTTTCAGGTATCACTTCAGGGAGAAGGGGTTTCGGAGAAAGGAAGGCCAGTGGGATTCCCCCTCCTAGAGCGTACCTACAGCTTTCCTTTCCACTCCTCACCTGACGGTGTAGATCCAGATCTCCATGGGGTCCACGAGGAAGAAGACCAGGTTGTGAGACCTGCTGTATGTGTAGCAGGCCACAGTCTGTACGGGAGTGTCCGTCGGCAGAGGAAGGACCACAGATAACTTGGTCCCGAGAACCTGGGACATGATCCTCAGGCTAAAGCCAAAACACAAAACAACGTAGGGCTGTTTCAAATCTGGGTTCATGGGGCTTTTTAATAACAACAACAACAGCTTCCACCTATTATAGCGCCTTTTACAAAGGAACTATGTTGGAACTGCAGACCGCCCCTGAAAATCTCACTCCCCGTGATATCTAGGGGGAGAGTGAGAAAGCCACAAGAGGGAAACAGATAGAACCAGGAGAGACAGAGAGGCCAAGCCAAAGGGTCAGCGACAGGTGACCTCTTCTGTTTAATTATTGACCATGAGGAGAGGGAAATATACAAGGCTTTATTTTAAAACAGGAACAGTGTCTTATTGGAAATAAAACAAAATCACCATGAAACCAGGTAATACCCGACTGGGTGAAACCAGGTAATACCCGACTGGGTGAAAGCTTCCGAAAGGAAATAAACAATATTCACAATTTCAACCACTGGGCACTGTCACTGGGTCAGTTACTGAGTGTGACACTGGGCACTGTCACTGGATCAGTTACTGGGTGTGGCACTGGGCACTGTCACTGGGTCAGTTACTGGGTGTGGCACAGGTCAGTGTCACTGGGTCAGTTACTGGGTGTGGCACAGGATCAGTTACAAGGTGTGACACTGGGCACTGTCACTTGGTCAGTTACTGGGTGTGACACTGGGCACTGTCACTGGGTCAGTTACTGGGTGTGACACTGGGCA
>NW_025209873.1:15206-16882 GCF_004010195.1 Chiloscyllium plagiosum
GATGCAGTAAGTGTGAGGGGATCAGGGTGCTAGTGATGCAGTGAGTGCGAGTGGATCAGCGAGATTGTGACCCAGTAAGTGTGAGCGGATCAGGGTGAGGGTGTCGCAGTAAGTGTGAGGGGATCAGTGTGATAGTGACGCAGTGAGTGTGATGGGGTCAGGGTGATAGTGACACAGCAAGTGTGATAGTGTCAGGGTGATAGTGATGCAGTAAGAGTGATGAGGTCGGGGTGATAGTGACGCGGTAAGTGTGAGGGGATCAGGGTGACATGAAGCAGTAAGTGAGATATGGTCAGGGTGATCGTGATGCAGTAAGTGTGATGGGGTCAGGGTGATAGTGACACAGCAAGTGTGATAATGTCAGGGTGATAGTGACGCAGCAAGTGTGTTGGGGTCAGGATGATAGTGATACACTAAGTGTGATGGGGTCAGTGTGATAGTGATGCAGTAAGTGTGATGAGGTCAGGGTGATACTGACACGGTAATTGTGAGGGGGTCAGGGTGACATGAAGCAGTAAGTGTGATATGGTCAGGGTGATCGTGACGCAGTAAGTGTGATAAGGTCAGGGTGATAGTGACACACTAAGTATGAGGGCGTCAGTGTGGTAGTAACGCAGTAAGTGTGATGGGGTCAGGGAGATAGTAACACAGTAAGTGTGATGCGGTCAGGGTGATAGTGACACACTAAATGTGTGGGGGTCAGTGTGGTAGTGACGTAGTACGTGTGAGGGGGTCAGAGTGATAGTGATGCAGTAAGTGTGAGGGATCAGGGTGATAGTGATGCTGTAAGTGTGTGGGCATCGGGGTGATAGTGACGCAGTGAGTGTAATGGTGTCAGGGTGATAGTGACACAGTCAGTGTGAGGGAGTCAGGGTGATTGTGATGCAGTAAGTGTGATGAGGTCAGGGTGATACTGACACGGTAATTGTGAGGGGATCAGGGTGACATGAAGCAGTAAGTGTGATATGGTCAGGGTGATCGTGACGCAGTAAGTGTGATGGGGTCAGAGCGATGGTGACGCAGACAGTGTGATGGGGTCATTATGATAGTTACTGATAATGATGCAGTAAGTGTGATGGGGTCAGGGTGATAGTGACACCGCAAGTGTGATAGTGTCAGGGTGATAGTGACGCAGCAAGTGTGTTGGGGTCAGGATGATAGTGATACACTAAATGTGATGGGGTCAGTGTGATAGTGATGCAGTAAGTGTGATGGGGTCAGGGTGATAGTGACGCAGTAAGTGTGAGGGGATCAGGGAGATTGTGATGCAATAAGTGTGAGGGGACCAGGGTGATTGTGATGCAGTGAGTGTGAGGGGATCAGGGTGATATTGATGCAGTAAGTATGAGAGAGTCAGTGTGGTAGTGATACATTAAGTGTGATAGTGATACATTAAGTGTGATGGGGTCAGGGTGATAGTGATGCAGTAAGTGTGATGATGTCAGGGTGATAGTGACGCAGCAAGTGTGTTGGGGTCAGGATGATAGTGATACACTAAATGTGATGGGGTCAGTGTGATAGTGATGCAGTAAGTGTGATGGGGTCAGGGTGATAGTGACACAGCAAGTGTGATAGTGTCAGGGTGATAGTGACGCAGCAAGTGTGTTGGGGTCAGGATGATAGTGATGCAGTAAGTGAGAAGGGGTCAGTGTGGTAGTGACGCAGTAAGTGTGAGG
>NW_025209873.1:17255-17835 GCF_004010195.1 Chiloscyllium plagiosum
GTCAGGGTGATAGTGACGCTGTAATTGTGACTGTATCAGGGAGATAGTGACACAGTAAGTGTGAGGGGATCAGGATGATTGTGCTGCAGTAAATGTGAGGGGTCAGGGTGATAGTGACACAGTAAGCGTGATGGGGTCACGGTGATAGTGAGGCAGTAAGTGTGAGGGGATCAGGGCGATAGTGAAACAGTGAGTGTGAGGGGGTCAGGGTGATTCTGACGCAGTGTGATCGGGTCAGGGTGATAGTGACATGGTAAGTGTGATGGGATCAGGGTGATAGTGACGTAGTGAGGGTGATGGGGACAGGGTGATAGTGACGCAGTAAGTGTGATGGGATCAGGGTGATAGTAATGCAGTAGGTGTGATGGGGTCAGGGAGATAGTAACACAGTAAGTGTGATGGGTTCAGGATGATAGTGACAAACTAAGTGTGAGGTGGTCATGGTGATAGTGGTGCAGTAAGTGTGATGAGGTCAGAGTGATAGTGACGCAGTAAGTGAGAGGGGATCAGGGAGATGTGACGCAGTAAGTGTGTTGGGATCAAGGTGAGAGTGTCGCAGTAAGAGTGAGGGGATCAGTGT
>NW_025209874.1:0-2757 GCF_004010195.1 Chiloscyllium plagiosum
GGCCTCCATCTGCTCCTTGCAGGAGCTGTGAGGAGTTGAATGGAACACAGGAACATAGGACTGAGCAGTAGCAGCGGTCCTTTAGACACTTTGTCACCGCTCCACAATGCATAGACATCATGGGTGATGTGATTGTGGTCTCAGCAGAACTTTTCTGTCTGTATACCATTTTCCGAAACTCATTTGTCAAATGTCACCAAAACAACTGTGAATAAATGCAAACACCTAGGCACCACAAACTTCCGGGGAAGGGAATTCCCACTTGAACAGCCCTTTGGTTGGAACACAAATGAGAAACTTTCAATGTTGGATGGTCATTGTTTTCTTTTCCTGTCCCACTCCTCCATTGGTTACACCAATCTTAAATGCAACAAGCTTCGAGAGGTGGCCAGTGACTTAGGTCTCAGAGTAGGTCATTTTCTAGAAATAATAAGACACAGAAAGTTGAACTCATAACAAATGGTAAAACGATAATGTGTCCCAAACGTTATTCTGCTTTGAAAGTATTCTGCTCAGACAAGCTACTGGTAGTTGGATTTCTTTCTGGAACAGTTGGATTTGGCTGAATTCCCTTTGTTTCAGGCAGTGGAGAGATCCCAATGAATCCTCACCAGGAATCCTTCACAAGTGGTACAGATAACTCGGAGATTTTATGGTCTCACACGTTGCTATCGGGCGGAACAAAGTAAGAGAGAGAGATCAATTGGCTGCTGCTTCTCAGGCAGGGAACATTTTTATCCCTCTCTGTGTTGAAACATATAATAATGTCAATTGAACACAAACTGGTCCAGATGTTCTCTCCTGGAACATTCTCTGGAAAACCTGGTAATGGATTATATGCAAGTGCGTCATTGCTCTTGTACACAATTCCTTTCAATCGCAAAACAGTCCACATTTTATAATTTGATGACATGCTTACATGTGTCTGCGTAAATTGTAAATATTGGTAGGTGTCTTCATAGTATGTGTGTTAATATCAATACATCTTTTTCTTAAAATTTATTCTCTAGTTTTAGTCTCCCTGACAAGAGATAATATGCAGGTTCTGGATTAGTGCTGCTGGAAGAGCACAGCAGTTCAGGCAGCATCCAAGGAGCTTCGAAATCGACGTTTCGGATAATATGCATCCAGCTGATACACTTTTCAGAAAGTCATGGATGGTTCAATACTATTTCTCAGTTCAGATCAAAACTGATAATGCCCAATAACAAAAGGCCGGCACTCCAGGAATGAGTAAAGGGAAACCTCTTTGAAAATCTTCGTAAATAATTGAATCCTTTTATTTTAGTTTAGGGGATAAAAATTTCACACAGTGCATCAGGTGTGGTCTCAGCAATGCCCTGTATAGATGCAATAAAACATCCCTGCGATTAAACCTGATACCTTGTGCCAAAAAAAGCATCATTCCACTTACCTTCCAAATCACTTGCTGCATCAGCGGATTGACTTCATATGATTCATGTCCCAGGAACATGGAAACCGCCTGTATCACTAATTTCTGCAATCTCTCTCCATTTAAGTTGTTTCCCATTGTGTTATCCTTCACTAAACAACTTACCTTATGTTATTTCTGTTGAAGGTTTGCTCAATAACTTTTCCTGACTGTAACACATTGCAGACTCACTCCATCCATTTGATGATACATTGAATGACCATCTTGGAATACGAGCTAATTGAGCTCCAAGCCATTCCCTTCCCTTCCTCCAGATCTTTGAAACAGATTATTGATCACTGATGACCCCACAGTGATCTCTGAGACACTCCATCAGTTACAGCTTTGCAGCCTGAAAATAAACATTTGTCTCTACTCTTTGTTTCCTGTTAGTGACAGATTCCCTGTTCCTGTGTATCCATTCAGGCAGCTTTAATGGCCTTCTCCTGGGCTGTGTAATGTACTCAATGAGCTGAATTACTTCATTCTATTTTCTTGTGTAATTCCTTAGATTGGCAGAATGGTCACCTCCTGTCTCATTGTAACGATTCTACAATGTAACTGCCTCGAGGGATGGAGCAACTACACATGGGGAGGGACAGCAGTATAACTCTGTAACAGCCTCGAGGGTGGATTGAGAGAACAACACATGGGCTGGGGCAGCAGTATACCTCTGTAACAGCATCGAGGGCTGGATTGAGGAACAAACATGGCGTAGCAGCAGCAGTTGGCCATTTGGCTGCACCATTCAGAATGTTCATGTCTGATCCGAGTGTGTCTGACCATCCGTCTCCTGTCTGTTCCCAATGAATATTAACTCTCCTGTCCAGCAAAGGTCAGTCGCGCTCAGCCTGTAATATCTTCTATAACCGAGTCTTCACTGTTCCCTGAGGATGAGGACACCACAGGCAGCACAACACTAAAGTGAAAGTGACGTCCTTATTTCATTCTGGGCCCCGTTATTTTAAAGATGGAAATGTGTTGCTGGAAAAGCGCAGCAGGTCAGGCAGCATCTAGGGAACAGGAGAATCGACGTTTCGGGCATTAGCCCTTCTTCAGGAGTGAGGAAAGTTGGTCCAGCAGGCTAAGATAAAAGATAGGGAGGAGGGACTTGGGGGAGGGGCGTCGGAAATGTGGTAGGTGGAAAGAGGTCAAGGTGAGGGTGATAGGTCAGACTGGGGTGGGGGCGGAGAGGTCGGGAAGAAGATTGCAGGTTAGGAAGGCGGTGCTGAATTCGATGGATTTGACTGAGACAAGGTGGGGGGAGGGGAAATGAGGAAACTGGTGAAACCCGAGTTCATCCCTTGTGGTTGGAGGATTCCTAG
>NW_025209874.1:5237-11361 GCF_004010195.1 Chiloscyllium plagiosum
AGGAACACAAAGACTGCATCAGTCTACGATCTATATTTCAAAGGAAACAAAATAAAAGCAAGGTCAAATGTCGAAATTTGAAATCGGAAGAGGAGAGCTTATTGTGGAGAACAGGGAAATGGCCAAGAAAATAACCAGTTACTTTGCATCAGTCTTCATGCAGGAAGATCCAGAAATACCAAGTGATCATATCAGCCTTCTGCAGCTAAAGACATAGTCAATTCATTTCAGTAACAAGGTAGTACTTGAACATGTAGCTGGATTGAGCATTGTTAAGTCTGACGAAACAGATGTACTTCCTATCAAAATGTCAGAAATAAATCACCAATAGAAGTATTAATTGCACTATTGATGACTGTGTTTTATTTTCATGCGCATTCTGAAGAGACCGAAAGTCATTGTGGATAAATGGAAGTTGGTAAACGTGAGCCAGGCATTGCAGATGAATGGAAGGGATCCAAGCAGCTACAAAGGGAAGAAGACATAGTGTGGAGAACTGCAGACCAATTAACTTGACATCTGTAGGGAAACTTTTGAAATCTTTTACACAGGATGAGATTTTTGATATGTAGAAATTAACAGCAACAACGGAGAGAATCAGCATGCATCTCTGACAGAGAAATCACCAAGGAGCTGAGTTCAATTCCATCCTCGAGTGACCCTCTATGTGGAATTTGAGCATTCTCCCCGTGTCTGTGTGGGTTTCCTCTCAGTGCTCAAGTTTTCTGCCACAGTCCAAATACGTGCAGTTTAAAGTGGATTGCCCATGGTGCCCAGGGATGTGTAGGTGAGATGGGTTAGTTATGCGAATTGCAGGTTTACATGGATAAGATTGAAGGCACGTCCAGGTGGGATGCTGTTTGGTGGGTCAGTGTGGACATAATGGACGGAATGTCCTGCCTCCACAATGTAGAGGTTCTATGACAATGACAATAAATTTGAACGATACAAACACCCAGCGGGTATATACCTAGTCCACGCTTATCAACGTCTTGTATGTTTCATTCTCATTCCATGAGTAACCTGTTAAAGCCTTCATAATATAAACCCTTCACCCCAAGAATACGTGAAATGAAATATCTCTGAAATGCTTCCAATGTAATTATATCCTTTCTCAGATAAGGAGACACAAATAAAATCTCACACTCAGATCATAAAGTTTATATTTGTTTTCTCAAAGTGCTGAGAGTCTTTGGAACACTCTTCACCACAGACCGTTGGAGACAGAAATATTGAATATTTTTGAGGCAGCGATAGAAGGTTCATGAATAACAACAGAGTCAAGGATTATCGAGGAATGGGCAGCAATTTGCAGCGTAGTGGAAAATGTAGACAGTGGTATCAAATTACACAGGTCCAGAACATCCAGGAATATAATGCAAAATGAAATGATAATATCAATAAAACATTAATGGGGAATCCAAGATACCAGAGATCCGGAAGGTCTGTTTTGCTGGGCTCTGCATCACAGCACGGGCAAAGTGGTTCTCTAACCCATCCCATCCCAGCCATTTACGTAAACATCAACACTAAAAGAGCGATAGAATCTTTACTAATCCCGTTTTATCAAGTGGAAATGACAAAACACGGGAAAGGATCGAATAAGTCCCAACACACGGTGCACCCGTCAGAAGCATCGCGCATGCCTGGGGCTGGAGCTGCAACCCACTCTGCTCGTTCCATGGACCCAGTTACTCACCAGGCCTTGGTCACTGAGTTCACCAAGTTACGTGAAATGATTATGTGAAATGTGAAAACAAATTCATTTTTTGTTCTTTTTGTGTGAAGTTTTGAAAAGTTTTGAGAGCATGTTAGATGCAGTAGTCTTAGTTTGTGTTGTTTTTAAGCTCTGTGAGTCTTTTGTCATTCATGATCAGTGATGTGTAATTCGAGTTCTTCCTCTCTAGAACTCAAATGTTGCTACAGTGTGTCATGGATAATGATGTGCTTAAATGGTGTAACTGGAACAATAAGCGGAGCCATCGTCCAGTCAAGAGGAAAAATGTACTTTCTAGTCTTCGAAAGGAGAGGGTGGATGTTGTCCTATTGCAGGAGATGCACCTTGATGACAAGGAACATTTGATATTACAGCAGGGCGGATTTGATCGGGTTTGTTTCTCGTTTTATTAATAGTAGGAGTAGGGGAGAAGCCATATTGGATAGGAAGAAACTCCCAGTTAAATTACTAGATTACATTAGACATTCACAGGAGGATCATAATCCCCAAACCCTTGAACTATGGGAAAGAATACAATATTTTGAATGGTTATTGCCTCCCGGCACACCCTCTTAAAACCGTGGTAGATGCATTTTCCAAATTGTTATCTTGTCTCATTGTGCATTAGTGATTTCAACTGTCTTATGAACCCCACAGTGGACAGAATGTCCAAAGGTCACCCAATACCCTCGTCATAATGTAAGCAATTAGTTGATTCTTGTGCAGAACTAGAACTGGTAGATGTCTGGAGGCAGATCCACATCACAAGTAGGGATTTTATTTTCTCCTATAACCCGCATAAAAGCCACACGAATGTTGATCTCTTCTCCATCCCTGCAACAATCTTAGATTCGTTGGCATCCTGCACAATTGGGAAAATTACCATTTCTGACCATGAAGCAGTATAACAGTTTCGAGACGCTGGCGAATAGATCCTTTTTTTCTGAAGGCTAGTTAGTTCATTGAGTATTTCTGTAAAGATTTCAGATCTTTCTTAGCCATTAATGCAGATTCAACCGGTAACACATCCATTCTATGGGAAACTGCTAACGCTCATGCCAAGGGAATAGTTATTCATCAGGAAGCGGCAGAAGGGGGAGCAAGAACGCTGGCTTGAGGCACAGCTGAGGACAGCCGAGAGGGTATACTGTGATAGCCCCTCAGTGCCTAATCTGCAGAGGATCACAACGCTTCTGTCTACAGTGGATTTCTCGCTCGCACAGACAGCCAGGAAGGAACTTACTTTTGAAAAACAAAGGCTGTTTGAACATGGTGATAAGCCAGGCAAGTATTTAGCCTAACTTGCAGGAAAATGAGCGCCCCCTCAAGCCATTACCTCAATTAGGGAAGGTACTGGAATCCTTCCCTCCGATTCCAAAAATATTAATGCAGCTTGTCCGAGATTTTTCTCCGAATTATTTCAGACTGAACATTTTGAGGATAGATGGATTAAGATTGAGTCATTTTTCAAGAACCTGGGTATTCCACGATTGTCAGCGCAGGAGGGTGTGAAGCAGCTTCAGAATGTAAAGGTGCACGTTCCTGACGGATTTCTGAGTGAAGTTTATAAATAATTTATAAACCTATTGTCAGGGTTGACGTTTAACATGTTCTGTCACTCATACAGTCACGAACCCCTCCCTCCATCCTTAAGAGAGGCTCATATCTCTCTGATGCTTAAGAATGGAAGACCCTGGAGGATTGTGCTTCTTACACGCCAATCTCACTTTTAAAATGTTGGTTTCAAAATCCCGTCTGTGGCCTGTACATTAAGTTGGAAACTTTGCTGCCTCCCATTGCCAAAGAGGACCAAACAGGCTTTATAAAGAGCCACAGATCTACCTACAATGTTAACAGGTTACTCAATATGATCCAAGAGTGTCAACAAAAATCTGTCCAGGGATTATTGATCTTTTCAGATGAGAGAGGGCATTTGATTGGGTTGAGTGGCCGGATCTCTTCTGTACATTAGAACGGTTTAGTATAAGATTTTATCAAGTGGGTGAGGGTCCTTTACCACGATCCTCTGGTTGCGGTTCTCACTAATGGTGTGGCCAACCAGTAATATTAATATTTCACCATTGTTGTTTACGTTGGTGATTGAGCCACTGACGGAGGTCATCCGTAGGGATGCCAACATATCTGCCCCAGAAGTGGGATAGGAGTCACGTAATATTTCATTGTATACAGATGAGGGTGTTATGCTTTTTGTCAATTCCTGCAATTTCGGTAGTTCATGTGATGCAATGCATTAATTCACTTGTTGCCTTTCGGGGCGATAAGATTAATTTTACAAAGTTGGAGGCCATGCCTATGGGAGGTCTTAGGGAAATACCTGATACTGAGGGCAAATCCTGGTTTCCTTTTAAATGGTCACTCGGGTGGTTTCCCTATTTCAGTATGTTATTACATCTGTCTTTGATCATTTATTTAACGTGAACTGTGTCCATTTGTTGACAAAATTAAACAAGACCTTCAAAGATGGGAGGCATTTCCAATATCCAGGCTAGGTTGAACAGCTGTTATTAAAATGAATGTAGGGGTAAATGTAGGGAAATTGGTCTCAATGGGTTGCGCTTCGGCGGATCAGTGTGGACTTGTTGGGCCGAACGGCCTGTTTCCAAACTTTAAGTAATCTAAGATGATTTCTTAGAAAGAAATGGCTAGTTTAGTTATTTTATTTGGCACCATAAGTGATTTTTTATCAAGCTAACAAATTTGCAACTGCCCCACAGGTCATGGGGAGTTGATCTCCCCGAAAAAAAACAATCAATTAAGTTTTTTTCAACGTATGTGAGTGCCTGGGCCACTGAGGCCTCGGCATGAATATGGCTAGACATTGAGCCCTCTCAGACAAAGTGAACCCTTATGAGTCTGTTGTTCTTAGATAAAATGACCACGTTTATGGAGTATTGTCATAAACTAATGATGATCAATACTGTTTAAACTTGAAGGACAATGCATCAGATCGAGGACAATACAGACAAAACCATGTTTCTTACCCCTATAATTGGTATACCGGGTTGTCAACCGGGGATGATGGATTCCAGGTTTAAACTGTGGGCAGCGACGGTGTACCTTGCTTGAGTGATTTAGAATGAGTAGTATCCCTACAGTGTGGAAACAGGTCCTTGGGCCCAGCAAGATCACTTCGACCCTCCGGAGAGTAACCCACCAGACCCATTCCCCAACTATTCTATATTTACCCTGACTAATGCCCCAACGTACAGATCCTGGAACACTATGAGCGATTTAGCAATGGCTAATTCATCTCACCTGCATATCTTTGTGACTGTTAGAGGAAACCTACGCAGACACAGTTGAGAATATACGAACTCCACACAACCAGTCACCCAAGGCTGGTACCAAACCCGTGACCTTGGTATTGTGAATCAGTGCAAACCACTGAGCCACCACGTGTTACTTGAGGGAGAAACAATGGTCTAATTTGGTCAAATAACTTGTTAAGTATGGACTACCTAGTAGAGACTTCTTCTGTTTTTTTTTCCAGATTAGAGATTTGATTTAAAAAAAAATAACAGAGACTGATACATCCGATACAGAGAAGTAGGTACTTTTTGCTAAGAATACACTCTCTGTCAGTACCCTTTATCATCAGTTGTATAATGTCCCCTCAGATAAAACTGTCCAGCTTCGTGACGTCTGTGCGAGAGAGTTGGGGGTTTAGATCTTTTCGGAGACATGGGAGAATATTTGTGAAAATGCTCAAAAGATTTTGATCTGTAACAGGACACAATCCATGCAGTTGCAAATTCTTCATAGGGTCAATCTGACACCAGTGTTTCTCTCAAAATTCAAAGTGGGATTATCTTCAGCATGTCCTAAATGCAGAATGACTGCAGGCACTCTTGCTCATTGTATGTGGTCCTGCTGAAGGCTTCATATATTGGAGCACTGTGTTAGGTTTGACAGAGTGGGCCTTGTGGACCGAATTGGAGATATACCCGGTTTCTCCTTTCCTGGGCCTGCCCAGAGTATCTTATGCATGGGGAAAAAAAATCCTTACTTTCTGTGCTAGGAAACTTATTGTGTTGTGTTGGATGTCTGAAAACTCCTTGGGGCTGTTGGTCTTTGTAAGCTCCTCATGGAAAATACCCCTTTGGAGTTTCTCACCAGTATGGTGCACCAAAGAACAGAGATTAGTATAAGTCATAGAGTCATAGAGATGTAAAGCATGGAAACCTTTGGTCCAACCCATCCATGCCGACCACATATCCAAAAACAATCTAGTCCCACCTGCCAGCACCCGGCCCATAACCCTCCAAACCAGTCGTATTCATATACCCACCCAAATGCCTCTTAAATTTTGCACTTGTATCAGCATCCCCCACCTCACCTGGCAGCTCATTCCATACACGTACTACCCTCTGTGTGAAATAATTGCCC
>NW_025209874.1:11879-17838 GCF_004010195.1 Chiloscyllium plagiosum
TCCTCTCACCCTGGCAACATCCTTGTAAATGTTTTCTGAACCCTTTCAAGTTTCACAACATATTTCCGATAGGAAGGAGACCAGAATTGCACACAATATTACAATAGTGGCCTATCCAATGTCTTGTACAGTCGCAACATGATCTTGCAACTCCTGTACTCAATACTCTAACCAATAAAGTAAATCATACCAAACGCCTTCTTCACTATCCTATCTACCTGCGACTCCACTTTCAAGGAACTATGAGAACCTACAGTCCAAGGTCTCTTTGTTCAGCAACACTCCCTGCGATCTTACCATTAAGTGTACAATTCCTGCTAAGATTTGCTTTCCCAAAATACAGCACATCACATTTATCTGAATTAAACTCCATTTGCCACTTCTCAGCCCATTGGTCCATTTGGTCAAAATCTTATTGTAATCTGAGGTGACCCTCTTCGCTCTCCACTACACCTCCAATTTTGGTGTCATCTGCAAACTTGTCACTGGCCTCCAGTCTGAAAAACAACCCTCCACCACCACTCTCTGTCTTCTACCTTTCAGCCAGTTATGTATCCAAATGGCTAGCTCTCCCTGTATTCCATGAGAAGTAACCTTGCTAATCAGTCTCCCATAGGGAGCCTTATGAAAACCCTTAGTGAAGTCCACATAGATCACATCTACCCCTTTGCTCTCATCAATCCTCTTTGTTACTTCCGCAAAAACTCAATCAAGTTTGTGAGACATGATTTCTCACGGACAAAGCCATGTTGACTATCCCTAATCAGCCCTTGCCTTTCTAAATACATGCACATCCTGTCCCTCAGGATTCCTTCCAACAACTTGCCCACCACCAACGTCAGGCTTGCTAGTCTATAGTCCCCAGGTGTGTCCGTACCACCCTTCTTAAACAGTGGCACCACGTTATCCAACCTCCAGTTTTCCAGCACCTCACCTGTGACTATCCATATTACAAATATCTCAGCAAAAGGCCCAGCAATCACATCTCTAGCTTCCCATAGAGTTCTAGGGTATACCTGATCAGGTCCTGGGGACACGTTTCAAGACATCCTTGGGGATTTATCCACCTTTACCCACTTTAATACATCCAGCACGTCCTCCTCTGTAATATGGACATTTTGCAAGGTGTCACCATCTATTTCGTTACATTTTATGTCTTCCACAATAAATACAGATGCAAAATACTCGTTTAATATCTCCCCCATACTTCCTGTGCTAGGGAAAATATTCTGTTATGTTGGATGTCTGAAAACCCCCGGGTCTGTTGGGTCCTTGTAAGCTCATCATGGAGAATATCCTTTTGGACTTTCTCACCAGTATGGTGCACCAAAAAGCAGAGATTTATATAAGATATGGCAACCCTTTTTGGATTACCGCGATACAGGCTTATCTGCCACTCTAAAAAGGGCTTTTACATAGCCCATGACGATATTGTCTTATAAATCTAGTATGAAGAATTATGAACATATGAATGTGTAATGCTCTCGAAGAATGAGAACTATCGTTTTGTTATACTGAGCCGTATAATTTATTTATTATTTACTGTTTTTTTGGTTTTTCTTCTGTCCGTTTGGAGACTTTAGCTTGTTTTGTATGTACATGCAAATGGGTGTAATTTTGTTCAGTTATTTGAATTTTTTTTGTTATTGGTTTAATATAATAATAAAAAACTATTTTTCAATTAAACTGTTTGTTAAAAAAATAAATTGCCAGAATAGAGTCCCAAAGAACTCTCATTAGAGAATCTACTCATGGTGGTTTACCCTGAGGGTCACCGCACCTCGGGTGATGGGGTGAGGTTGAGGGAGCGTCCCCTTCATGGTAACCTCTATCAGTTTGGGGAATTGAACCTGCGCTGGTGTCCTCCCTCTGCATCACAAACCAACCATCCAGCCAACTGACTGGGAGACTGTGTAAGTGTTACACACAGAATCAGTCACAGACAAAGGGCAAGAGAAACTTTCATGACAAGGTAAACGGTATATTAGAGATAACCATCATGATAACGGCTGAGGATAAAAACGTTCTCTGCTGGAAATTGTATTTTATAATGAGTCAAGTTTTTGGAAGCTATCTTTGGCTGAATGCAATAAGGTGAGACAAGTGAAATAACCAGGATGACTAATAGTTAGTGGATATCGATAACCATAAAATAAGTGCATGTTTTTGATTGGTCTGTGGAAAGCATGCTGACTGTTGCATGAATTTATAAAGAATATTAAATATATTGTAATGAGAATCCGTCCCCATGGGAAATGCCTTCTGAACACATGCTAGAAGAAACCCGGGGTAAAAAGTGTCTGAGAATCGTCTGCTCGCTAACAGGAAGCTGGGGGTTAAATGACTGAAAGTTCCTGTAACATTGAGCTGAGAAAAGCATCGGATCACCCCCGAACGTATTGAATGTTGGAGCATGTTTGAAGTACTGAATTCCCTCATGATGGATTTTAAATGTGTGTGATTTGAAAAACGTACATCTCTACTCCATCCTTTTACGTGTTACACACTGGGGCACAGCCGTTTTTCTGTAAGTGGGAATAAATTGGAACATTACCTGGAACATTCCATAACTGGCATTCTCCAGAATATTTTATAACTCTGTAGGGGGCATTAGAAAGGCAAGAGAAAAAGAGAGGGAAGGTGCTTTATGCAGTAGTGAGAGTGGTGGAGCATGAGCCTTGTTCGGGGGCTATAACAGATATACAGTGAGTGTGAGGGAGCAGAGAGAATACGGTGACTTTTATCCTGACAGAGCGGGGAAGGTTATTGATGTTTGTCTTGTTTTGCTGAATATTTCCTCAGACCGCAGATACTGCACTGAGCTGGGTGAGGAGCTCAGATCATGTTCGGTGGGTCTGGTGGTGTGATCCCTCTGGGAGGAGAATGGTGCCCCTCTGTACTCGCCCATCCACCAGAAACTCCGTGCCCCGTCGACAAACTGTGGTGTAATTTCCCCTTAGCTGCTATGCTCGGGGTAAACTTTGCAGGGCAGCTCTGAACTGAGAAAGCACAACTGTGTACCCATTGTCTTTTTAAAGATGGCACCAGTGCCAGGGATCACGGATATCAAGGGGCATCCCGGCGATAGTGAGTACCTCCAGTCATGATGGGTGGGAGAATCGGGCTGGCATTGAACAAGATGGACACCAGGGGATAGGGTGGGTAATTCATGAGGTGAGTTTGGTAAGATAGCACCAGAAAGCTAGCTCGGCCTCGTGCAGACAAGCCCTCTGTCACACTCAATGAAAATGTCACTGAGACAGGTTTTTGTTAGATTCAACCCAGTGAGGCAAAGACTCTGCTGTCCTCACTCCCAGTTACAAAGTTGCAGAACAAATGCTCATCCAAAACTCTCCATTGCCTGAACTCACAGCAATATCCCTTTCACTTATCATTCTTCATAATACTGACCCGTGTTGCATAATACTGTCGAAATGTCTTCATTTCAGCATTCCGAAACATGTGAACATATCCTTCCATGATATTTTTTCTCTGTTCCCCACCCCCCTCGTCTCCACTCCAAACACTCATTTACAGTCATATTACACGAGACTGCAAGTATGATTGACCATTTGGCCCAGCTGGTCCATGCCAAACAAACTGTCCATCCACACTCACCCCATTTCCCTGCCCTTGTTCTATATCCCTCCAATCCTTTCCTGTCTGTTTATTTGTCCAAATGCCTTTTCAAAGTTGTTATTGTACCCACCTTAATCACTTCCACTGGCAGCTCAGTCCATATGCGTACCACACTCTGTGTAAAAAAAGTTGCCCCTCACGTTCCATTTTATATATTTTTTCCTTTCCAAACATTAATGGATGTCCTCTAGTCCTCGATTCCCCAATCTTGGGAAAAAAATTGAAATATTCACCCCATGCAAGCCTCTCATGGTTTTACAAGAGTTGCACTTCTATAAGAATCCCCTCAGTTTTCTACGCTGTAACATAATAAGTTCTAACCTATCCAACCTCTGCCTATAACTTAGAGCCTTTAACCCAGGAAATATCTTTGTAAATGTCTTCGATACTCTTTCTAACTCAATAATATCCTTTCTACAGCAAGGAGAACAAAGCTGAACACAATACTCCAACTGCAGCCTTACCAACATCCTGTTCAACTGCAACATAACGTCCCAACTTCTATACTCAATGCCCTGATGAAGACCAGTGTGCCAACAGCCTTCTTCACCGTCCTATGTATCTGTGACTCAAATTTCAGACAACTGTGAACCTGATCTCTAATATCCTTTTGTTCCACTACTCTCCTTAAGGCCCTTTCATTCATCATTAAAATCCTACCTGGAGTTGACTTTCCAAAATGCAACACGTCACACGTATCTATGTTAAACTCCACATGCTATTTCTCAGCCCACTTCCCCTGTCGATCAAGGTACTGCTACAATTTATGATAACGTTCCTCACTGTAAACGATGTCTCCTACTTTATTGTCATCTACAAACTTACTAACCTTGCGTTGTGCACTCTGGTCCAAATCGTTGATATAGATAACAAACAGCAATGGGCCCAGGACCGATCACTGAGGCACTGCACTAGTCACAGGCCTCCAGTCCGACAAGCATCCCTCCACCATAGCCATTTGCTTCCTAACGCCAAGCCAATTGTGTCGCCAATTTGCCAGTTTACATTGGAGTCCATGCGATCTAACCTTCTCGAGTGGCCTTCCATGTGGAGCATTATCAAAGGCTTTACTGAAACCCATAACGATTATGTCCACCACCCTGCCCTCGTCAACCTTCCTGGTCACTTCCTCAAAAAATTCGAACAAAATTTGTAAGGCATGATCTGCCATACATATAGCTATGCTGACTGCTCCAAGTCAAACTCTGTCTTTCCAAATGCATGCATATCTTATCTCTCAGAATATTCTCAAGTGGTTTACCGAAAACAGATGTGAAGCTTTCTGGTCTATATTTCCAGGTTTTTCTTTTCAGCCCTTCTTGAATAAGGGCACAACTTCTGCTACCGCCCAGTCATCCGGGACCTTGGCCTCTGACCTGTCTTCTCTAGCCTCTTGCAGTGCTCTTGGATATATCTGGTCAGGACCAAGAGATTTATCTGACTTTATGCATTCTAATATGTCCAACAGCAGCTCTACTGCGATATGAACGGTACCATGATATGACAACTAACCCCTCCAAAAGGTCACAGATCTTCATGTCTTTCTTCATGGTAAACACAGAGGGGAATTTGAGGACCTCGCCCATCTCTTGTTGTTTTACACATGAATGCCCACTTTGGATTTTAAGGGGTCCTATTTTCTCTCTAGTCGTTATTTTTCTTTACTATACTGAAAGCACATCTTTGGATCCACCCTAATTTTCTCAGCCAAGGCTATGTCATACACCCTTTTTGCTCTCCTAATTTCTTTCTTTAGTAAACTCCTGCATTCCTCGTGTCTCTCCAGAGATTACACTGATTCCAGCTGCTTGAACCCGAACCACACCTCCTTTTTTGCTGGTCAGAGCCTCAATATCTCGCGTCATCCAGGGTTCTCTCTTCCTGCCTCACTTTCCCTTCACCCTCACTGGAACATATAGACGTTGAACTCGAGTTATCTCACTATTAAAGGCCTCCCACTTACCAGAGATCTTTTTTGCCTGGAAACAAGCTACTATAATCAACCTTTGCAAGTCCATGTCTAATTCCAACAAAATTCGCCTCGCCCCAATTTAGAACTTGCATCTGTGGACCAATTCTGTCCCTCCCATAACAATTTTAAAATTAATACAATTCTAGTCACCGGCCCCAAAATGCTCCCCCACTTTGCCTCCGTCATCTATCCTGTCCTATGCCCCAACAGTAGGTCAAGTTTGTCCCTTCCAGAGTAGGACCCTCTACATGCTGCTTGTGGAAACCTTCCTGAACACACTTAACAAATTATGTTCCATCTAAGTCCTTAAACCTGTGGAAGTCGCAGTCTATGTTAGGATAATTAAAA
>NW_025209875.1:0-17841 GCF_004010195.1 Chiloscyllium plagiosum
AGACTGTATCACAGTGTATCTCAGAGAGTCAGACTGTGTCGCAGTCTGTCTCAGAGAGTGACAGCGTGGGTCACGCTCTGTCAGAGATGGCTGCAGTATATTTTAGAGTAAGTCAGAGGCAGTGAGAAAGTGTCACAGTCTGTCTTTGAGAGGGACACAGTGTGTCACAGTCTGTCAGAGAGTGTCACAGTCTGTTTCAGATAGAATAAGAGAGTGTCACAGTGCGTCTCAAGTTGTCAGAGAGAGTCAGAGTGCCCCAGTGTGTCTCAGCGAGTGTCAGAATGTGTCGCAGTGTGTCACAGTCGAACACAGCGTGTCATAGTGTGTTTGAGAGAGTGTCAGAGAGTGTCACAGTGTGTTTTACAGAGAGTCAGACAGTGTCACAGTCTGTCTCAGAGAGTGTCACAGTGTGTCACAGTCTGTCACAGAAGGCTACAGTAGATTTCCTAGTGAGTCAGACAGACTCAAAAAGTGTCACAGTCTGTCTTTGAGAGTGTCTCAGTGTGTCACAGTCTGTCAGAGCGTGTCACAGTGTGCCTCAGAGAGTGTCAGAGCGAGTCAGAAAGTGTCACAGTCTGTCTTTGAGAGTGTCACAGTGTGTCACAGACGTTCAGAGAGTATCACAGAAATTGTCACAGTCAGTCACAGAGTGTCACAGTTGTCTCGGAGAGTGTCACAGTGTGTCACAGTCTGTCACAGAGAGTCACAGTCTGTCTTAGAAAGTGTCACAGTGTGTCACAATCTGTCACAGAATGTCACAGTGTGTCTCAGAGAGTCAGAGGGTGTGACAGTGTGTCTCAGAGAGTGTCACAATGCGTCTCAGAGATGGTCAGATAGGAACAGAGGATGTCATAATGTGTCTAAGCGAGTGTTAGATCGGAACAGTGCGTGTCATCGTGTGTCTAAGAGTGTCAGAGAGTGTCACAGTGTGTTTCAGAGAGAGTCAGACAGTGTCACAGTCTGTCTCAGAGAGTGTCACAGTATGTCACAGTCTGTCACAGAAGGCGACAGTAGATTTCCTAGTGAGTCAGACAGACTCAAAAAGTGTCACAGTCTGTTTTTGAGAGTGTCTCAGTGTGTCACAGTCTGTCAGAGCGTGTCACAGTATGCCTCAGAGAGTGTCAGAGAGAGTCAGAAAGTGTCATAGTCTGTCTTTGAGTGTGTCTCAGTGTGTCACAGACGTTCAGAGAGTGTCATAGTGTGTCACAGAAATTGTCACAGTCTGTCAGAGCGTGTCACAGTGTGTCTCAGAGAGTGACAGAGTGAGTCAGAAAGTGTCACAGTGTGTCTCAAAGAGTGACAGAGAGAGTCAAAGAGTGTCACAGTGTGTCTCAGAGAGTGACAGAGAGAGTCAGAGAGTGTCACAGTGTGTCTAAGAGAGTGGCAGAGAGAGTCAGAGAGTGTCACAGAGTGTCTAAGAGAGTGGCAGAGAAAGTCTAAGAATGTCACAGTTTGTCACAACCTGTCAGAAAGTGTCACACTGTGTCGTGATGTGCCTCAGAGAGTGCCAGAGAATTTCACATTCTGTCTCAGAGAGAATCAGAGAGAATCAATATGTGTCTCAGAGAGTCAGAGAGTGTCACAGAGAGTGTCACAGTGTGTTACAGTCTGTCACAGTGTCACAGTGTGTCTCAGAGAGTGTCAGTGAGTGTCACAGTGTGTCTCAGAGATTCAGAGAGTGTCGGAAATTGTCACAGTCTGTCTCAGAGAGTGTCACAGTGTGTCAATGAGTGTCATAGTGTGTCTCAAAGCATGTCAGAGAGTGTCACAGTGTGTCACCGTCTGAAAGAGCATGGCACATTGTGCCTCAGAGAGAGTCAGAGTGTGTCACAGTCTGTCTAAGATAGTATCAGAAAGAGTCAGAGAGCGTCACAGTGTGTCTCAGAGAGTGTCACAGTGTCTCAGAAAATGTCACCCAGAGTCAGAGAGTGTCACCGTCCATCAGAGAGTGTCATTGTGTGTCACAGAAAGTGTCAGAGTCTGTCACAGTCTGTCAGAGAGTGTTACAGTGTATCTTAGAGAGTGTGAGAGAGCGTTCACAGTGTATCTTAGAGTGTCAAAGAGAGTCACAGTTTGTCTCAGAGTCAGAGAGTGTCACAGTGTTTTCCAGAGTGTCAGAGAGACTCAGAGTGTCACAGTGTGTCTCACAGAGTGACAAAGCGTGTCACAGTGTGTCACAGAGAGTGTCACAGTTTGTCTCAGAGAGTGTCACAGTGTGTCACAGTGTGTCTCAGAGAATGTCACAGTGTATCACAGAGTGTCACAGTGTGTCTCACAGAGTGACAAAGCGTGTCACAGTGTGTCTCAGAGAGTGTCACAGTGTGTCACAGTGTGTCTCAGAGAGTGTCACAGTGTGTCACAGTGTGTCTCAGAGAATGTCACAGTGTGTCACAGAGAGTGTCACAGTGTGTCTCACAGAGTGACAAAGCGTGTCACAGTTTGTCTAAGTAAATGTCAGAGAGACGGAGAGTGTCACAGTCTCTCAGAGAGTGTCACTGTGTGCCTCAGACAGTGTCAGAGTGAGTCAGAGAGTGTCATAGTGTGTCTCAAAGCATGTCAGAGAGTGTCACAGTGTGTCACCGTCTGAAAGAGCATGGCACATTGTGCCTCAGAGAGAGTCAGAGTGTGTCACAGTCTGTCTAAGATAGTATCAGAAAGAGTCAGAGAGCGTCCAGAGAGTGTCACAGAGTGTCCCAGATAGGATAAGAGAGTGTCACATTGTGTCTCAGAGTGTTCGATAGTATCAGAGAGTGTCGGAGTGCATCTCAAATTGTCAGAGGGAGTCAGAGAGTGTCCCAGTGTGTCTCTGCGAGTGTCAGAATGTGTCACAGTGTGTCACAGTCTGTCAGAGTGTGTCACAGTGTGTTTCGGAGAGAGTCAGAGCGTGTCCCAGTGTGTCTCAGAGAGTGTGAGATAGGCTCACAGAGTGTCCCAGTGCGTCTCAAAGTGTCAGAGAGAGTCAGAGAGTGTCCCAGTGTGTCTCAGAGAGTGTCAGATAGGATCAGAGAGTGTCCCAGTGCGTCTCAAAGTTTCAAAGAGAGTCAGAGAGTGTCCCAGTGTGTCTCAGAGAGTGTCAGATAGGAACAGAGATTGTCACAGTGTGTCTCAGAGAGTGTCAGATAGGATCAGAGAGTATCACAGTGCATCTCCAAATGTCAGAGGCAGAGAGTGTCACAGTGTGTCTCAGAGAGTGTCAGATAGGATCAGAGAGTATCACAGTGCATCTCCAAATGTCAGAGACAGAGAGTGTCACAGTGTGTCTCAGAGAGTGTCAGATAGGATCAGAAAGTATCACAGTGCGTCTCAAAGTGTCACAGTGTGTCACAGTCAGTCAGAGAATGTCACATTCTGTCTCAGAGAGTGTCACAGTGTTTTCCAGAGTGTCAGAGATACTCAGAGAGTCACAGTGTGTCTCAGAGAGCGTCAAAGCGTGTCACAGTGTGTCTCACAGAGTGTAACGTGGTGTCTCAGAGAGTATCACAGTGTTTTCCAGAGTGTCAGAGAGTGTCACAGTGTGTCTCAGAGAGTGTCACAGTGCGTCTCAAAGTGTCACAGTGTGTCACAGTCAGTCAGAGAGTCACACATACTGTCTCAGAGAGTGTCACAGGGTTTTCCAGAGTGTCAGAGAGACTCAGAGAGTCACAGTGTGTCTCAGAGAGCATCACAGTGTTTTCCAGAGTGTCAGAGAGACTCACAGTGTCACAGTGTGTCTCAGAGAGTGTCACATGGTGTCTCAGAGAGTGTCACAGTGTGTCATAGTCTGTCAGAGAGTGTCACAGTGTGTTTCAGAGAGAGTCAGAGAGTGTCACAGTGTGTCACAGTTTGTCAGAGAGTATCACAGTGCTTTTCAGAGAGTGTCAGAGAGCGTCACAGTGAGTCTCAGAGTGTGTTGGGTAGGATCTGAGAGTGTCACAGTGCATCTCAAAATCTCAGAGAGTTTCCCAGTGTGCCTCAGAGAGTCTCAGAGAGTATCACAATGTGTTTCAGAGAGAGTCAGAGAGTGTCACAGTGTGTCTCTATGACATTCTCTGAGTCAAAGTATGACATACTGTGACACTCTCTGAGAGACTGTGACACACTGTGACACTCTCTGAGAGACTGTGACACTCTCTGAGTCTCCCTGAGGCACACTGGGACCCTCTCTGACAATTTGAGACGCACTGTGACACTCTCTGAAAGACTGTGACACACTGTGACACACTCTGAGAGACTGTGACACACTGTGACACTCTCTGAGTCTCCCTGAGGCACACTGGGACCCTCTCACTCTCTGAGTCTCCCTGAGGCACACTGGGACCCTCTCTGACAATTTGAAACGCATTGTGACACTCTCTGATCCTATCCGACACTCTCTGAAAAGCACTGTGACACTCTCTGACAGACTGTGCTACACTGTGACACTGTCTGAGACTCTCAAAGATACACTGGGACCCTCTCTGACAATTTGAGACGCACTGTGACACTCTCTGAAAGACTGTGACACACTGTGACACACTCTGAGAGACTGTGACACACTGTGACACTCTCTGAGAGACTGTGACACCACACTGTGACACTCTCGGACAAACTGTGACACACTCTGACACTATGTGCGACACACTGGGACCCTCTCTGACAATTTGAGACACATTGTGACACTCTCTGATCCTATCCAACACTCTCTGAGACACACTGTCACACTCTCTGAAACTCTCTGAAAAGCACTGTGACTCTCTCTGACACACGCTGACACACACTGTAACACTCTCTGAAACGCTTTGAGGTGCACTGTGACACTCTCTGACAGACTGTGACAACTGTGACACTCTCTGACAGATAGTGACACTTTCAGATTTTCTCTGAATATCTGACACACACTGTGATACTGTCTGTCACTCTCTGAGACACACTGTGACACTCTCTGACAGACTGTGACACACTGAGACACTCTCTGAGATGCTCTGTGACACTCGCTGATCTTATCTGACACTCTGAGAGTTTCACAGTGTGTCACAGTTTGTCAGAGAATGTCACAGTGTTTCTCAGAGAGTGTCAGAGAGTGTCACAGTGTCACAGTCTGTCAAAGAGTGTCACAGTCAGTCAGAGAGTGTCATAGTGTGTCACAGTGAGTTTTACAGTGTGTCTCAGTGAGATAGAGAGAGTCAGAAAGTGACACAGTCTGTCTTAGAGAGTGTCATAGTGTGTCACCGTCTGACAGCGTGTGTGACAGTGTGTTTCAGAGAAAGTCAGAGAGTGTCACAGTGTGCCTCAGTCTGTCAGAGAGTGTCGCAGTGTGTTTCAGAGAGTGTCTGAGAGTGCCACAGTGTGTTTCAGACAGAGTCAGAGAGTGTCGCAGTGTGTTTCAGAGAGTGTCTGAGAGTGCCACAGTGTGTTTCAGACAGAGTCAGAGAGTGTCACAGTGCGTCTTAGAGAGTGTCAGATATGGTCACAGAGTGTCATAGTGCGTCTCAAAGTGTCAGAGAGAGTCTGAGAGTGTCACAGCGTGTCTAAGAGAGTGTCAGAGAGAGTCAGAGAGTGTCTCAGTGTGTCAGTGTTTCAGTGTGTCACAGTCTGTCAGAGAGTGTCACAGTGTGTTTCAGAGAGAGTCAGAGAGTGTCACAGTGTGTCACAGTTTGTCTGAGAGTGTCACAGTGCTTTTCAGAGAATGTCAGAGAGCGTCACAGTGTGTCTCAGAGTGTGTTGGGTAGGATCAGAGAGTGTCACAGTGCATCTCAAAATCTCAGAGAGTGTCCCACTGTGCCTCAGAGAGTCTCAGAGAGTGTCACAGTGTGTCACAGTTTCTCAGAGAGTGTCACATTGTGTTTCAGAGAGACTCAGAGAGTGTCACAGTCTGTCAAAGTCTCACAGAGAGTGTCACAGTGTTTTTCAGAGAGAGTCAGAGAGTGTCACAGTGTGTCTCTATGACACTCTCTGAGGCAAAGTATGACATACTGTGACACTCTCTGAGAGACTGTGACACACTGTGACACTCTCTGAGTCTCTCTGAGGCACACTGGGACCCCCTCTGACAATTTGAGACGCACTGTGACACTCTCTGACAGACTGTGACACACTGTGACACACTCTGATACTGTCTGCGATACACTGGGACACTCTGATAATTCGAAACGCATTGTGACGCTCTCTGATCCTATCTGACACTCTCTGAGACACACTGTGACACTCTCCGACACTCACTGAAAAGCACTGTGACACTCTCTGACAGACTGTGACACTGTCTGAGACTCTCAGAGATACACTGGGACCCTCTCTGACAATTTGAGATGCACTGTGACACTCTCTGACAGACTGTGACACACTCTGACACACACTGTGACATTCGCTGACATTCTTTGAAACACACTGTGACACTTTTGGACAAACTGTGACACACTCTGACACTATCTGTGACACACTGGGACCCTCTCTGACAATTTGAGACACATTGTGACACTCTCTGATCCTATCCAACAATCTCTGAGACACACTGTGACACACACTGACACTATCTGTGACATACTGGGAACCTCTCTGACAATTTGAGACACACTGTAACACTCTCTGATCCTATCCAACACTCTCTGATAAACACTGTGCCACACTCTGACACTATCTCCGACACACTGGGAGCCTCTCTGACAATTTGAGACACATTGTAACACTCTCTGATTCTATCCAGCACTCTCTGAGACACACTGTGACACTCTCTGAAAAGCACTGTGACATCCTCTGACACACGCTGACACACACTGTGACACTCTCTGAAACTCTCTGAGGCACACTGTGACACTCTCTGACAGACTGTGACAACTGTGACACTCTCTGACAGATAGTGACACTTTCAGATTTTCTCTGAATATCTGACACACACTGTGATACTGTCTGTGACTCTCTGAGACACAATGTGACACTCTCTGACAGACTGTGACACACTGAGACACTCTCTGAGATTCGCTGTGACACTCTGATCTTATCTGACACTCTATGAGAGTTTCACAGTGTGTCACAGTTTGTCAGAGAATGTCAGAGAGAGTCACAGTGTCACAGTCAGTCAGAGAGTGTCACAGTCAGTAGGAGAGTGTGACAGTGTGTCACAGTGAGTTTCAAAGTGTGTCTCAGTGAGACAGATAGAGTCAGAAAGTGACACAGTCTGTTTTAGAGAGTGTCATAGTGCGTCTCAAATTGTCAGAGAGGGTCCCAGTGTATCGCAGACAGTATCAGAGAGTGTCACAGTGCGTCTTAGAGAGTGTCAGATATGATCAAAGAGTGTCATAGTGCGTCTCAAAGTGTCAGAGAGAGTCTGAGAGTGTCACAGCGTGTCTAAGAGAGTGTCAGAGAGAGTCAGAGAGTGTCACAGTGTGTCAGTGTGTTAGTGTTTCAGTGTGTCACAGTCTGTCAGAGAGTGTCAGAGTGTGTCGGGTAGGATCAGAGAGTGTCACAGTCCATCTCAAAATCTCAGAGAGGGTCCCAGTGTGCCTCAGAGAGTCTCAGAGAGTGTCTCAATGTGTCACAGTTTCTCAGAGAGTGTCACAGTGTGTTTCAGAGAGACTCAGAGAGTGTCACAGTATGTCACAGTCCGACAGACAGTGTCACAGTCAGTTTCAGAGAGAGTCCGAGAGTGTCACAGTGTGTCTCTATGACACTCTCTGAGGCAAAGTATGACATACTGTGACACTCTCTGAGAGACTGTGACACACTGTTACAATCTCTGAGTCTCCCTGAGGCACACTGGGACCCTCTCTGACAATTTGAGACGCACTGTGACACTCTCTGACAGACTGTGACACACTGCGACACACTCTGAAACTGTCTGCGACACACTGGGACCCTCTCTGACAATTTGAGATGCACTGTGACACTCTCTGACAGAATGTGACACACTGTGACACACTCTGAAACTGTCTGCGACACACTGGGACCCTCTCTGACAATTTGAGATGCGCTGTGACACTCTCTGATCCTATCCGACACTCTCTGAGACACACTGGGACCCTCTCTGACACTCTCTGAAAAGCACTGTGACACTCTCTGATAGACTGTGCTACACTGTGACACTGTCTGAGAGTCTCAGAGATACACTGGGACCCTCTCTGACAATTTGAGATGCACTGTGACACTCTCTGACAGACTGTGACAAACTGTGACACTGTCTGAGACTCTCAGAGATACACTGGGACCCTCTCTGACAATTTGAGACGCACTGTGCCACTCTCTGACAGACTGTGACACACTCTGAAACACTCTGACACACACTGTGACATTCGCTGACATTCTTTGAAACACACTGTGACACTCTCGGACAAACTGTGACACACTGAGACACTCTCTGACAGATAGTGACACTTTCAGATTTTCTCTGACTCTCTGACACACGCTGTGATATTGTCTGTCACTCTCTGAGGCACAATGCGACACTCTCTGACAGACTGTGACACACTGAGACACTCTCTGACAGATAGTGACACTTTCAGATTTTCTCTGAATATCTGACACACACTGTGATACTGTCTGTCACTCTCTGAGACACAATGTGACACTCTGACAAACTGTGACACACAGAGACACTCTCTGAGATGCGCTGTGACACTCGCTGATCTTATCTGACACTCTCTGAGAGTTTCACAGTGTGTCACAGTTTGTCAGAGAATGTCACAGTGTTTCTCAGAGAGTGTCAGAGAGTGTCACAGTGTGTCACAGTGTGTCTAAGAGAGGATGACAGTGTGTCTCAGAGAGTCAGATAGAGTCAGAAAATGTCACAGTTTGTCTCAGAGAGTGTCACATTGTGACAGTCTGTCAGAGAATGTTACATTGTATTTCAGAGTGTGTCAGAGAGAGTCAGAAAGTGTCACAGAATGTCATACCGTGTCCCAGAGAGTGTCAGCATTTGGCTCAGAGAGAGTCATAGTCTGTGAGAGAGTGTCACAGTGTGTCTCAGAGAGTGTCAGAGTGAGTCAGAGCGTGTCACAGTGTGTCATACTGTGCCTCAGAGAGAGTCAGAGAGAGTCAGTGAGTGTCACAGTGTGTCTCAGAGAGAGTCAGAGAGTGTCACAGTCTATCTCAGAGAGTGTCACAGTGTGTCTCAGGGAGTCAGAGAGAGACGGAAAGTGTCTCAGTGCATCTCAGTATCGAAGTGTCGCAGAAAATGTCACTGTGTGTTAAAGAGTGTCATCGTGTGTCTCAGAAATTGTCACAGTCTGTTACAGTCTGTCAGAGAGTGTCAGAGTGTTTCTCAGAGTGTCAGAGAGCGTCACAGTGTATCTCGGTGTGTCAGACAGAGTCACATTGTGTCTCGGAGAGAGTCAGAGAGTGACACAGTGTGTCTCAGAGAGTGTGAGAGAGCGTCAAAGAATGTCACAGTGTGTCTCAGAGAGTGATCGAGTATCTCAGAGTCAGAGAGAGACAGCAAGTGTCACAGTGTGTCCCAGAGAGTATCACAGTGTGTTTCAGAGAGTGTCTCAGAGAATGTCTCAGAAAATGTCACAGTGTGTCAGAGAGTGTCACAGTCTGTCAGAGAGTGTCACAGTGTCTCAGAAAATGTCACCGTCTGTCAGAGAGTGTCACAGTGTGTCTCAGATGTACTAGAAAGTGTCACAGTATGTCACAGAGAGTGTCAGAGTGTCACAGTGTGTCTCAGAGATTGTCACACTGTGTTGGAGAGTGTCTCAGTGTGTCCCAGAGAGTGTCGCAGTCTGTCAGAGTGTCACAGTGTGTCTCGGAGAGGGTCAGAGAGTGACATAGTGTGTTCCAGTGTGGCAGATAGAGTCACAGTGTGTCTCATAGAGTGTCACAGTGTGTCTCAGACAGTGTCAGAGAGTGCCACAGAGAGTTTCAGTGAGAGTCAGAGAGTGCCACAGTGTGCTTCAGAGATTCAATGACAGTCTTAAAGTGTCATAATCTGTCAGCGAGTGTCATAGTCTGTCTCAGAGAGTGTCACAGTGTGTCACGGTCTGTCAGAGAATGTCACAGAGTGTTTCAGAAGTGATAGAACGTGTCACAGTATGTCACAGAGTGTGTCGGAGAGTATCACAGTGTGTCTCAGAGAGGGTCACAGTGTGTTGGAGAGTGTCAGAGAGTGTTACAGTGTGTCTCTGCCTGTGTCAGAGATTGTCACAGTGTGTTTCGGAGAAAGACAGCGAGTGTCACAGTTTGTCTCCGAGATTGTCAGATAGGATCAGAGGGTGCCACAGTGCATCTCAAAGTGTCAGAGAGAGTTAGAGAGAGTGACAGTGTGTCTGAGAGAGTGTCAGAGAGTGTCGGAGAGCGACACAGTGTGTCTAAGAAAGTTTCAGAGAGTGTCACTTTGTGTCTCAGTGAGTGTCACAGTGTGTCTCAGAGAGTCAGGAAGAGTCAGAAAGTGTCACATTCGGTGTTAGAGAGTTTCACAGTGTGTCACCGTCTGTCAGAGAGTGTCACAGAGTGTTTCAGATGTACTAGAAAGTGTCACAGTATGTCACAGAGAGTGTCAGAGTGTCACAGTGTGTCTCAGAGATTGTCACACTGTGTTGGAGAGTGTCTCAGTGTGTCCCAGAGAGTGTCGCAGTCTGTCAGAGTGTCACAGTGTGTCTCGGAGAGGGTCAGAGAGTGACATAGTGTGTTCCAGTGTGGCAGATAGAGTCACAGTGTGTCTCAGAGAGTGTCACAGTGTGTCTCAGACATTGTCAGAGAGTGCTACAGAGAGTTTCATTGAGAGTCAGAGAGTATCACAGTGTGTCTCAGAGATTCAGGTAGAGTCTTAAAGTGTCATAATCTGTCAGCGAGTGTCACAGTCTGTCTCCGAGAGTGTCACAGTGTGTCACCGTCTGTCAGAGAGTGTCACAGTGTGTCTCTGCCTGTGTCAGAGAGTGTCAAAATGTGTTTCAGATAGTGTCAGAGAGTGTAACAGAGAGCTTCAGATGTGCTGGAATGTGTCACAGTATGTCATAGATAGTGTCAGAGAGTGTCACAGTGTGTCTTAGAGGGTGTCACAGTGTGTTGGAGAGTGTCAGAGAGTGTCACAGTGTGTCACTGCCTGTGTCAGAGAGTGTGAAAATGTATTTCAGATAGTGTCCGAGAGTGTCACAGTCTGTCAGAGAGTGTCACAGTCTGTCTCGACCTGTGTCAGAGAGTGACACAGTGTGTCTCTACCTGTGCCAGAGAGTGTCACAGTGTGTTTCAGAGAGTGTCAGAGAGTGTCACAATGTGTCTCAGAGTGTGCCACAGTCTCTCAGAGAGTGTTTCAGTGTGTCACAGTCTGTCAGAGAGTGTCACAGTGTGTTTCAGTGTATTGCCGTCTTTCAGAGAGTGTCACAGTGTGCCTCAGAGAGAATCAGAGTGTGTCACAGTGTGTTTCAGTGTATCACAGTCTTTCAGAGAGTGTCACAGTGCACCTTCGAGAGAGTCAGAGAGTGTCACAGTGTCTCTCAGTGAGAGTCACAGTGTGTCTCAGAGAGTCAGACAGTCAGAAAGTGTCACATTCTGTCTCAGAGAGGTTCAGATAGGAATCAGAGAGTGTCGCAGAGTGTTGGAGAAAGTGCCAGAAAGTATCACAGTGTGTCTCAACGTGTGTCAGAGAGTCTCACAGAGAATTTCAGAGAGAGTCAGAGAGTGTCACAGTGTGTTTCAGAGAGAGTCGGAGAATGTCACAGTGTGTCTCCTAGAGTGTCACAGTGTGTCTCAGACAGTCAGAGAGAAAGAGAGTCAGAAAGTGTCACAATCTGTCTTTGAGAGTGTCTCAGTGTAACACAATCTGTTAGAGAGTTCACAGTGTGTTTCAGAGAGTGTCAGAGAGTGTCACAATGTGTCTCAGAGAGTGTCACAGTCACTCAGAGAGTGTTTCAGTGTGTCACAGTCTGTCAGAGAGTGTCACAGTATGTCTCTGCCTGTGTCAGAGAGTATCACAGTCTGTTTCTGCCTGTGTCAGAGAGTGTCACAGTGTGTTTCAGAGATTGTCAGAGAGTGTCTCATTGTGTCACAGTCTGTCAGAGAGTGTCACAGTGTGTTTCAGTGTATTGCCGTCTTTCAGAGAGTGTCACAGGCTGTGTCAGAGAGAATCAGAGAGTGTCACAGTTTGTTTCAGTGTATCACAGCCTTTCAGAGAGTGTCACAGTGCACCTCCGAGAGAGTCAGAGAGTATCACAGTGTCTCTCAGTGAGAGTCACAGTGTGTCTCAGAGAGTCAGACAGTCAGAAAGTGTCACATTCTGTCTCAGAGAGGTTCAGATAGGAATCAGAGAGTGTCGCAGATGTTGGAGAAAGTGCCAGAAAGTATCACAGCGTGTCTCAGCGTGTGTCAGAGAGTCTCACAGAGAATTTCAGAGAGAGTCAGAGAGTGTCACAGTGTGTTTCAGAGAGAGTCAGAGAATGTCACAGTGTGTCTCCTAGAGTGTCACAGTGTGTCTCAGACAGTCAGAGAGAAAGAGAGTCGGAAAGTGTCACAATCTGTCTTTGAGAGTGTCTCAGTGTGACGCAGTCTGTTAGAGAGTGTCACAGTGTGCCTCAGAGAGTGTCATAGAGAGTCAGAGTGTGTCACAGTGTGTCTCAGAGAGTGTCGCAGTGTGTCTCAGACAGTGTCAGAGAGTGCCACAGAGAGTTTCAGTGAGAGTCAGTGAGTGTCACAGTGTGTCTCAGAGATTCAGGGAGAGTCTTAAAGTGTCATAATCAGTCAGCGAGTGTCACAGTCTGTCTCAGAGAGTGTCACAGTGTGTCACCGTCTGTCAGAGAGTGTCATAGAGTGTTTCAGATGTGCTAGAACGTGTCACAGTATGTAACAGAGAGTATCGGAGAGTGTCACAGTGAGTCTCAGAGAGGGTCACAGTGTATTGGAGAGTGTCAGAGAGTGTTACAGTGTGTCTCTGCCTGTGTCAGAGATTGTCACAGTGTGTTTCGGAGAAAGACAGAAAGTGTCACAGTGTGTCTCAGAGATTGTCACACTGTGTTGGAGAGTGTCAGAGAGTGTCACAGTGTGTCTCTGCCTGTGTCAGAGAGTGTCACAGTATGTATCAGAGCGTGTCAGAGAGTGTATCAGTCTGTCACCGTCTCTTAGAGAGTGTTTCAGTGTGTCAGAGTCTGTCAGAGAGTGTCATAGTGTGCCTCAGAGAGTGTCGGAGAGTGTAACGGTATGTTTCATTGTATCACATTCTGTCAGAGAGTGTCACAGTGCGCCTCAGAGAGAGTAGAGAGTGTCAAAGTGTCTCTCAGTGAGTGTCACAGTGTGTCTCAGAGAGTGTCAGATAGGACCAGAGAGTGTCGCAGTATGTTGGGGAAAGTGCCAGAGAGTGTCACAGTGTGTTTCAGTGTATCACAGTCTGTCAGAGAGTGTCACACTGCGCCTCAGAGAGTGCCACAGTGTGTTTCAGTGAATCGCAGTTTGTCAGAGAGTGTCACAGTGTGCCTCAGTGAGTGTCACAGTGTATCTCAGAGAGTCAGAGAGAGTCAGAAAGTGTCACAGTCTGTCAGATAGGTTCAGAGAGTGTCTCAGTGTGTTGGAGAAAGTGCCGGAGAGTGGCCCAGTGTGTCTCAGCGTGTGTCAGAGAGTGCCACAGTGAGTTTCAGAGAGTCAGAGAGTGTCACAGTGTGTGTCAGAGATTGAGGGAGAGTCAGAAATTTTTCACAATCTGTCAGCGAGTGTCACAGTGTGTTTCAGAGATGGTCAGATAGGATCAGAGAGTGTCACAGTGCATCTCAAAGTTTCAGAGAGAGTTACAGAGTGTCTGAGAGAGTGTCAGAGAGAGTCAGAGAGTGTCACAGTGTGTCTCAATGTGTGTCACAGCGTGTCTCAGAGAGTCAGGGAGAGTCAGAAAGTGTCACAGATTGTCTCAAAGAGTGTCACAATGTGTCACCGTCTGTCAGAGAGTGTCACAGAGTGATTCAGATGTGCTGGAAAGTGTCACAGTATGTCACAGAGAGTGTCAGAGAGTGTCACAGTGTGTCTCAGAGAGTGTCACAGTGTGTTGGAGAGTGTCAGAGAGCGTCACAATGTGTCTCTGCCTGTGTCAGAGAGTGTCACAGTGCATTTCAGAGAATGTAAGAGAGTGTCACAGTGCGTCTCAGAGAGTGTCACAGTCTGTCACAGTCACTCAGAGTGTGTTTCAGTGTGCCACTGTCTGTCAGGGAGTGTGACAGTGCGCCTCAGTGAGTGTCACAGTGTGTCTCAGCGAGTCAGACAGAGTCAGAGTCAGTCTGTCTCAGAGAGTGTCGAGGAGTGTTGGACATTGTGCCAGATTGAAACAGTGGGCCTCAATGTGTTTCAGAGAGTGTCACAGAGAGTTTCAGAGAGCGTCAGAGAGTGTCACAGTGTATCTCAGCGTGTGTCAGAGAGTGCCACAGAGAGTTTCAGAGAGAGTCAGAGAGTGTCACAGTGTGTCTCAGAGATTCAGGGAGAGTCAGAAAGTGTCATAATCTGTCAGCGAGTGTCACAATGTGTCTCAGACAGTCAGGGTGTATCACAGTGTGTCTCAGAGAGTGTCAGATAGGATCAGAGAGTGTCACAGTGTGTCTCAGAGAGTGTCACAGTATGTCATACTGTGCCTCAGAGAGTGTCAGAGAGAGCCAGTGTGTGTCGCAGTGTGTCTCAAAGAGAGTCAGAGAGGGTCACAGTGTGTCTCAGAGAGCGGCACCGTTTGCACAGTCTCTCAGAAAATGTCACAGTTTGTTTCAGAAAGAGTCAGAGAGTGTCACAGTGTGTCTCAGAGTCCAGAGAGAGTCAGGTAGTGTTTCAGTGTGACACAGTCTGTCAAAGAGTGTCACAGTATGCCTCAGAGAGTGTCAGAGAGTGTCACAGTGTGTCTCAGTGAGTGTTACAGTGTGTCTCAGAGAGTCCTGGAGAGTCAGAAAGTGTCACAGTCTGTCTCAGGGATTGTCATAGTGTGTCACCGTCTGTCAGAGAGTGTCACAGAGTGCTTCAGATGTGCTGGAAACTGTCACAGTATGTCATTGATAGTGTCAGAGAGTGTCACAGTGTGTTCTCTGCCTGTGTCAGAGAGTGTCGCAGTGTATTTCAGAGATTGTCAGAGAGTGTCATATTGTGTCACAGTATGTCAGAGAGTGTCACAGTGTGTCTCTGCCTGTGTCAGAGACCTTCACAGTGTGTTGGAGAGTGTCAGAGATTGTCACAGTGTGTCTCTGCCTGTGTCAGTGAGTGTAACAGTGTGTTTCAGAGAGTGTCAGAGAGTGTGACATAGTGTCACAGGCTGTCCGAGAGTGTCACAATGTGTCTCTGCCTCTGTCAGAGAGTGTCACAGTGTGTTTCAGAGAGTGTCACATTGTGTCACAGTCTGTCAGAGAGTGTCACAGTGTGTTTCTGCCTGTGTCAGAGAGTGTCACATTGTGTCACAGTATGTCAGAGAGTGTCACAGTGTGTCTCTGCCTGTGTCAGAGACCTTCACAGTGTGTTGGAGAGTGTCAGAGATTGTCACAGTGTGTCTCTGCCTGTGTCAGAGAGTGTAACAGTGTGTTTCAGAGAGTGTCAGAGAGTGTAACATAGTGTCACAGACTGTCCGAGAGTGTCACAGTTTGTCTCTGCCTGTGCCAGAGAGTGTCACAGTGTGTTTCAGAGAGTGTCACATTGTGTCACAGTCTGTCAGAGGGTGTCACAGTGTGTTTCTGCCTGTGTCAGAGAGTGTCACAGTGTGTTTCAGAGAGTGTCACATTGTGTCACAGTCTGTCAGAGAGTGTCACAGTGTGTCTCTGCCTGTGTCAGAGAGTTTCACAGTGTAAATAGAGAATGTCAGAGAGTGTGACAGTGCGTCTCAGAGAGTGTCACAGTCTGTCACATTCACTCAGAGTGTGTTTCAGTGTGCCACAGTCTGTCAGAGAGTGTGACAGTGCGCCTCAGTGAGTGTCACAGTGTATCTCAGCGAGTCAGACAGAGTCAGAAAGTGTCACAGTCTGTCTCAGAGAGTGTCGCAGAGTGTTGGACAATGTGCCAGATGTGTCTCAATGTGTTTCAGAGAGTGTCAGAGAGTGTCACAGTGTATCTCAGCGTGTGTCAGAGAGTTTCAGAGAGAGTCAGAGAGAGTCACAGTGTGTCTCAGAGTGCCAGAGAGAGTCAGATAGTGTTTCAGTGTGTCACAGTCTGTCAGAGAGTGTTACAGTATGCCTCAGAGAGTGTCAGAGAGTGTCACAGTGTGTCTTAGTGAGTTTTACAGTGTCTCTCAGAGAGTCCGGGAGAGTCAGAAAGTGTAACAGTCTGTCTCAGAGATTGTCACAGTGTCTCACCGTCTGTCAGAGAGTGTCACAGAGTGCTTCGGATGTGCTGGAAAGTGTCACAGTATGTCATAGATAGTGTCAGAGAGTGTCACAGTGTGTCTCAGAGAGTGTCAGAGAGTGTCACATTGTGTCACAGTCTGTCATAGATTGTCACAGTGTGTCTCTGCCTGTGTCAGATGGTGTAACAGTGTGTTTCAGAGAGTGTCATAGAGTGCAACATAGTGTCACAGACTGTCCGAGAGTGTCACAGTGTGTCTCTGCCTGTGTCAGAGAGTGTCACAGTGTGTTTCAGAGAATAACAGAGAGTGTCACAATGTGTCTATGCCTATGTCAGAGAGTGTCACAATGTGTCTCAGAGAGTGTCACAGTCTGTCACAGTCTCTCAGAGAGTGTTTCAGTGTATCACAGACTGTCAGAGAGTGTCACAGTGCGCCTCAGAGAAAGTCAGAGAGGGTCACAGTGTCTCTCAGTGAGTATCACAGTGTGTCTCAGCGAGTCAGAGAGTGTCACAGTGTGTCTCAGAGAGTCAGACAGTGTCACAGTGTGTCTCAGAGAGAGTCAGAGAGGGTCACAGTGTCTCTCAGTGAGTGTCACAGTGTGTCTCAGAGAGTCAGAGAGAGTCAGAATGTGTCTAATTTTGTCTCAGAGAGTGTCAGACAGGATCAGAAATTGTCACAGTGTTTCTCAAAGTGTCAGAGAGTCAGAGAGAGTTACAGTGTGTCTCAGTGAGTGTCACAGTGTTTCTCGGAGAGTCAGGGAGTGTCGGAAAGTGTCACAGTCTCTCTGAATGATTGTCACAGTGTGTCACTGTCTGTCAGAGAGTGTAACAGAGAGCTTCAGATGTGCTGGAATGTGTCACAGTATGTCATAGATAATGTCAGAGAGTTGTCACAGTGTGTCTCAGAGAGTGTGACAGTGTGTTGGAGAGTGTCAGAGAGTGCCACAGTGTGTCTCTGCCTGTCTCAGAGAGTGTGACAGTGTGTTGGAGAGTGTCAGAGAGTGTCACAGTGTGTCTCTGCCTGTGTCAGAGGGTGTCACAGTGTGTTGGAGAGTGTCAGAGAGTGTCACAGTGTGTCTCTGCCTGTGTCAGAGAGTGTCAAAATGTGTTTCAGATAGTGTCCGAGAGTGTCACAGTCTGTCAGAGAGTGTCATAGTCTGTCTCTACCTGTGTCAGAGAGTGACACAGTGTGTCTCTACCTGTGCCAGAGAGTGTCACAGTGTGTTTCAGAGAGTTTCAGAGAGTGTCACAATGTGTCTCAGAGAGTGTCACATTCTCTCAGAGAGTGCTTCAGTGTGTCACGGTCTGTCAGAGAGTGTCACACTGTGTATTTAACTGTGCCAGAGAGTGTCGCAGTGTGTTTCAGTGACTGTCAGAGAGTGTCACAATGTGTCCCAGAGAGTGTCACAGTCTCTCAGAGACTGTTTCAGTGTGTCACAGTCTGTCAGAGAGTGTCGCAGTGTGTCTCTGCCTGTGTCAGAGAGTATCACAATCTGTTTCTGCCTGTGTCAGAGAGGGTAAACAGTGTGTTTCAGAGATTGTCAGAGAGTGTCACAATGTGTTTCAGTGTATCACCGTCTTTCAGAGAGTGTCACAGTGTGCGTCAGAGAGAATCAGAGAGTGTCACAGTGTGTTTCAGTGTATCATAGCCTTTCAGAGAGTGTCACAGTGCACCTCCGA